>NC_054871.1:13657694-13960724 GCF_018320785.1 Cheilinus undulatus | reverse complement strand
ATTTCAATTTCAAAAAGTCTGATTAGGCGGCTTAAAAAGACTAACTTTGTTTTTCTCCATTTCACAATTACAGAATTTAGAATTGATCAGGGAAACACTGTAGGGGTTATGAGGTTCTTTTGACCTGAAATGCACTTGTCATATCGATAAACAATTGATGGAACACTCAACTTTTCTTTATCCTGCAGCAGAGCAAAGCCAGACATCCTTCAGGATCACACGATGAGGAGCGGATTGAGGCTCTGTGTTCTGGGCCTGCTGTGCCTTCACAGCTCAGTATTTGGGCAGGTAAGAAAAGAAAATCACAGCTTTTCAAAAAATACTTGTATAAATGAAATTATACTTAAATGAAGAGAACAAACGATCAGTAAATGTGGTTTAGGTATTGTTCAAATGATGTATAAACACAATCAGGTTATCTTATAACACATATTACATAACTGGATTTTAATTTGCCATTAAAATCTGTATAGTTTTATTGAAACAGTATTATACCAAGAATAGCTATAATATAGACAACATATATGTCTTTGCCTTGAAAACTGGAGGTAATGACTTAAGTAAATGAAATGTTAAATATCTGAAAAATTAAAAGAAACCATAATTTTCAAATATTTGTTAGCTGTGTATAAAGTTAAATTTGTAAAATTTCTTGGAAAATAGTATAAAAGTAAATTGAACTTACAGTGTCTAAGTCTAGTCTAGTCTCACAAAAAAAATATGGATAAATGCAATTTTTTAATCAAATAATAAAGAAGCCTGTTGTGAATAAACAGCCCTGACACAAACAACTCATTATTTTAACTAAAGCATGAACATGGTTTGTGTTAGTTTCTTCTGCATAAAATCTAATCTGAAATTCAACAAGTGACTTAACCTTAAACATGAATTTGGGGATTTAAAACAGTTTCATTAAGAAATAAAGCTGATAAATACACAAAAGAAGAATAAAGTAAAGCATGAAAAGCAAAGAAGCTCATTTGAGTTTTAAGTTATTTTCCCTATCACTGCTTGTTACAGGACACACATTTATCAGCCACTGACAGTTTGACCAAAGACAACACTTTTCCAGATGGTTTAAAGAATTATAAGCCTAAAAATGTATAATGTATGGTGGCCTGGAAGTGCAATATAAAATTACATCCGAAACACTTTACAAAGCCTGAAACAAATTTACATCAACCAAAACATTTTTACATTTCATTAAACAATTTACATATGCAAAACACTCATTTTACAAAACAAACTTGCAAAATGACCACTACAAAATAATAAAGTCTGAAACACTTTTGCAGAACTCAAAACAATGTAGAAAAAGTCTAGTACAAAATTAGAAAGTCTCAAACACTTTTGCAGAACTCAAAATAATGTACAAAAAGTCTGATAGAAAATTACAAAGTCTGAAACACTTTTACGACACTCAGAACAATGTATAAAATGTCTGATACAACATTACAAAGTCTGAAACACTTTTACCACACTCAAAACAATGTATAAAATGTCTGATACAACATTACAAAGTCTGAAACACTTTTACCACACTCAAAACAATGTATAAAATGTCTGATAGAAAATTACAAAGGCTGAAACACTTTTTAAAAACTTGAAATAATGTACAAAAGTCTGATACAAAATTACAAAGTCTGAAATTCTTTTGCAAAACATGAAATTAGAGTCACTCCTGGGATTTAGTCCATTTTCATACCAGTGTTTGTAAATCTATTTCAGAAGTTGTTAAAGTACTCCAACTTGTATTTTGTCTCAGCTCATATAAAAGTGTTTTGTGTTTTTAAATTTGTTTAGTAAAATGTAAATTTAACATTTTAAATGTAGTTTTTTCTATTAAATGCTTTATGACATTAAGAAATGTGTGTGCTTCAAGTGATTTAGACTTTGTTATTATGTTACTGGACTTTGTTAATTTATTTCAAGTATTGTTAAGGTGAATCAGACTTTGTAATTTTAGATTACACTTTTTAAAGGTTTGTTTTATAAAATGTAAAAATGTTTTGGTAATGTAAATGTGTTTCAGACTATGTTAATTTTTTTCCCGACTTTACAGATTGCCTTTTCAGACAGCACTTCCATGCCAACATGATAATTATCCTGATTTTGCAAAAAAAAACAAAACAAAACCAAAACAAAAACAAAAAAAAAACAAAAGAAAGAAAAAGGCCTCTCTTTGCTAAATATTTTCCTCTGTAGGATGCAGTACAGGTCTTTTGTGACGACTCATCTGTAGAGAAGGCCGTCCACAGCGCCGTGAGCAAGTTCAACGAGGGGATGAGCACCGGACACATCCTGGCTCTCTATCAGATACATTCAGCCAGCAAGGTACACAGAGTGCAAAGAGGAAGTGGCTTTTTCTGTATTTGTCTGTGCTGCTTTCACTCAGTGCATATTTTGTGGTGCAGTAATGACATTTAGATATCCAGGTTCAAACTGACTGATGTTCAGGTCAAACAATGCTAAAATATTAATCCTTTAGCATGAAATGTTTCTAAAAGAATACATGCACAAAACTAGTTATCCTAACTACCTTTCTCTTGCATAGGTTTTTGTTCTGATGATGCATGTGGTCATGTAGTAGGGTGTCACACATATCCATGTGCCCCATGTCATATAATGTAATGTAATGTCATGCAACAGGGTGGTCATTTCCCCTAGAGAAAAGAGGAAAGCAGTTAGCATGTCTTTGGGGCCGCATTGAACGAGGTGAAGGACCGCATGTGGCCCTGGGCCACCAGTCGCCCACCCCTGACATAAGCGGAACAGAAGCTGTGGACAGATTACCGAGAAATGCAAAACAAACATGATTCGACATTTTGACCTCTGCTGTAAACACTGATTGCATGTTTGTTTGTTTGTGTTTCTGTGTGTCTCTACAGTCCGAGGACGGCTCAGACTCAGTGTTCTTGCTGGAGTTCACAAGCAGGGCGAGTGACTGCCTAGCTGGAGACAGCAAAGCCTGGACAGAGTGCGAATATCTGCCTCATGGACACAAGGTTAAATATGATGACATGAAATGGAGCTGCTGAAGCTCACACAGTAACTGTCCTCCACTTTCAGTCTGCGGAGAACAAAAAACCTGTCTCATATAAATAAAAAAATCACTAGACTACCGGTGTGATGAAACTCTGGAGAATATTGTGTTGTTAAATTAAAGAACAATTTTGTACTTTTTTAAACAACCCAGTTAGCAGGGCTAATATCTTCTATGGTGTTATCTCTGCAGGATCCATTTTCCTGCAATGCCACTGTCCGCATGACAGGGACTGAAGCAGACACCACACAGGTGGACTGCCAGTTGGGTGAGTGAATGGATGTCATCTCTCTCACTTTTTTCAATAAAATGAATGTTTTTTAAAACTGCGACAGAGTATTAAGTGCTGATAACTTAGACAAACACAGAAAGTCTAAGATGAGAATCATTTTTGGGCTTACATGAATTTATTAGAGAGAGTGGATAGTGAGAGAGAGCGTGTGGGGAGGGAGCCAGAGGCTTAAAATGAACCTGAGTTAGAATCATTCACTGGGAAATCACGGTTTTGTCAACTGTAGTGACTGGTGCTGCGTAAACATGTTTGAGTATGGGTTCCTCTCTGTGTAGCCAGCATTTGGGCCGTGCGATGCTTTGTTAAAGCTCCACAGTGAAGTGTGCGGACTCAGACTTTGTAAATTAGTCAAAACGTACAGCTTTAACGCTTCTCTTATTGTGATATTGACCTATCACTGCACATATGCGCCTGCGTGCATAGACACTGAGAACTGCATAACATGAACCATGGCAAAAGAAGTGTCAATACATGACTTTTGTCATTTTTGAAAAGAAAACAACTCAATGCTGTTCTTTGTTCTTCTTTGAACAAAGAGATTATGTCAAGTTCTGATAAAATTTACGCTTTAGCAGCATCCACGCCAATGTCGTCCGCCATAACGGCACCGACCTCTTGTTGCTGCTTGCTTACATCATGACTCCGCTGTGCCTGAAAGTACTGCCCCTCAACACTGATTGGTGCTGTCACATTTTAACTGGGCCCAAACGGTTCAGATGGGAGCTTTGTAAGGATGTGGTAGTCTTATGGTTTCCTTTGTTCAGAGAGGAAACTTAATTTGGTGGTGCTTGAGTGAAAATATCAATATTGCCTTTAATTAAAGATACTGTCTGTTATTCTGAATATTTAACATGGATTGTGGGATGGAACAGGTGGAAAAGGCAGGAGGCAGGGCTCTAGTTTTATCTTATTTAAGTCAGTTTTACAAGCACACAATAAATTTGTAAAGCTTTGTTTTTATTTTAATTTCAGTTAATGAAATTATCTCTATTTATATTTTAGTTATTTAGTCAGTTTCAGCTAACTATAATAACCTTCCTCAGAGCTAATATAAACATTATTTTGTCAATGGCAAAAACTTCATATTTTCTACATAGACACTGCAGTGGTATCTATGTTTTCATACGCATTTCAGCAACAAAGAAAAAAATAAAATTCACTAAAAGATCAAACTAGTAGTTTCAGTGTCTTGTACAGAAAGAGTGAAGTGGTGTAGAAAACAACTCTTTCATTGGTTCTTAATGTGAAATGATATGAGCCCTCTTTAACTGATTCTGCTGAATGCTTCAGTGAGAAACCCTGTTAAAATAATCCATCAACTCAGGACTTCACTGAAGACATTAACAGCAGACGCAGTGGCTCATTAACACTCATTACTTCTCTTGTCATGTGATGCAGCCAGCGGGGAAATTTTAAAGTCTAATCCCATTTAATGAGAAAACTTAACCCAGTCATATCCACGGTGCTTTTAGTACTTCCAGGAATAATCATTTATATGGAGTTATTTTACAGCAGGATTCTCTGCTATTGATTTCAGTCCAGTGTGACTCAGAGGAGAGCATATTTCTCATTAAGAAAACAGTGAGTCATTGAGGAATATGTGCACTGGTGGGCGCAGAGGACACAGAGGGGGGCTTATTTTGTAATATATAAACACTATCTGCAGACAGAGAGAGCAAGATATGAACTTATCAGGCCATTAAAAGCAGTGACAGTCTAGACTTTAATCTGTTTGCTTAGTAGCTCACTATCTGCCTACAGTTTAGAGAGTCTATGTTTTAGCTATCCAGCTTCCACCTGCCTTTAATAAATAAAAGGCTCACATCGAATCTTTATTTGTTGAAATTGCCACCTTTACTTGAGACTTATAGAAACAAAAAGAAGCATAGTTTCAAATTGCTGGTGCCAAAATAGATTAAGAAAATGTGTTTAAAACAGAATCTGCACTGTTTTATTTTTCAATTTGGGCCTGCCAAACAGCTCTGTGTTTGCCCTGCACTCTCACGTCCTTATATGGGCATAACAGAGGCATTTCTTCACACAAAGTAAGGAAAATGGCATTGGCATTAGCACATGGCATTCATCAGTTTATTCTTTATTCTTTTCATCACTGTTTTATTCTTTAATCTTCACAGTTAAACCGTCTCTCTCCCCTTTAGATCGTTTAATCACTGCAGGGAGAGCTCCTTGTATGGGCTGCCCGGAGGAAATTGATGAGAACGCGGAGGACATTAAAGTACCCATTTCAGTCTCCATCTCCAAGTTCAACTCCATGTCTAACTCCACTCACCTGTTTTCCCTGCACAATGTCGGCCCTGCCACCAGACAGGTAGATGCTGGCTCCTGTGATGAGAGGGGAAATAGAATAGGTTTAAGATGCTTTCTTTTTCTATTTACTGTCTGCTTTTGTTGCTTCAGGTTGTCGCAGGTTTGAGGTACAAACTGTCGTTTGATATGAGGAAGACGATTTGTGCTAAGGCTGAACACAATGAGCTCAGTGAAATATGTGTCCATGATGATACGAACAAGGTAAACAACAAAACACACTTCTCTGCCATGATGTGATCTTTTCTGAATTAATTAACCACGTGTTTATGTGTGCAGGAGTTTGCTTACTGTAACTCTACAGTGGATACAGCACCATGGAGACTCGAGCCTCCACAGGCCAATATAGAGTGTGAATCAGGGGCGATGCCCTCGGTGAGACTCATTTTTTTTCAAATCAGTTAATCAAAATTAGCTTCAGTCATATCTTAAGTCACATGGTTCTTCTGGTAAAGCATTACGGCAGTCATGGTCCCAAAACCCCATGTTCTGATGGGACTGGTGCATAAAACAATGAATTCTTGAGTTTGTAATGCACTTTTCATTTTTTTTGGGGGGGGGGATAATAAAGCTGTTTTCCTCATAATGTGTTGATATCTGAAGATCCTTAGAAAACAACCAAATTATACTCATTATTACTGAGACATGGTAAAAAAAAAGTCTTTAGGGTTTCTGAGGGTTCAGGGCTTTTAAACATGCTTGTTTTGTTCCATTTAAGATAAACATTTTAAAATAAATCAAAGTGGTTGGATATTTTTTCAAAACTATTGCCATGATTTCTCATTTAGGGAGAGGTGGCACATCCTGAGGCTTGACTGGCTGAGAACCACTGTGATAAATCTTGATTATGAAAAAAGAGGGAAAGTTTTAAAACTGACAAAAAATCTTTCACTTAGCATAGTGGTTAATGTTGCTACAAGGCAAGCCAATGTAGCAAAGTTAGCTTTCGCAATTGAGCTTTAGCAAGCGTAACTAAAGCTAATGTAGCTACATGAAAAATGTTTCTGTGTAGCTCGCATACCTGGTGTCTAAACTTAGGTTTAGCTACATTAGCTATGTACCTGCTTTATTTATTGCTAAATTAGCTTTGGCAATGTGAGCTTTGGAAAACATAGCTAGAGCTAACTTAGCTATGTAGATGACATAAATATGTAGCTTACATAACTGCTTTGTAAGCTTTGCTTTAGCTATGTGGCTACTTTAGCTCTGTTATCTATGTAGCTTATGCAGCTAACGTAGCTACATAAGCTATGCTTGTTGTGTAACAATGTTTTCATGGAAGACAAGTTTTTCCTGTTAGAAGAATTCTTTCTTGTTAGCTAAAGCTAACATAGGGATTGTTACTACAAGCCAATGTAGCTAAGTTAGCTTTCACAACTAGATCTAATTTTATTTACATTAAGAGGGAAAGTTTTACACCTGACACACAAATGTTTCGCTGAGAATTGTGACTTTTTTGGCCAAATTTTGACCAAAGTTGTTCTGAGTCTCTCTGCTTCATTGTCTAACAGTTTTATAAAAGTGACTTATAAGCTTCTCAAATGCTGAGTGATGTCAGGTCATCCATCTGTATGTTTTATACTGTTGTTTTCTTTTTTATCCAGTTTTTCCACAGGCGTCGTCCTCCCGGCTGGTCTCCGCTCAGAGGTCAAAATGCTAGTCCTTCAGCTACAGTTGCATCCACGGTACCCCCAGCCAAAGCTTCAAAAACCAAGGAGGAATCTTCTGAGGAGGTCACCAAAGCCAAACAGTCTGCCTCCAATAATGCTGAAAGTACAAACACCTTCCACTGCCCGTCCAATCCCTGGAAAGCATTTAGTCCACTTATGCCGTCTGCAGTAGGCCCAAGTGATGCACCTGCCGAAGCCGGCTTCAAAGATTCAGACCTGTTGGGATAAAGTCTCCCTCCAGGGAACCACATTCATATTCAGAATAATCTCACTTTTCATGCTCTCAGCTGATTATTTTTTGTTTATTTTGTAGACCATACTCTTTTAGACAGGGTTACATCATCCAGGAGGTTACACAAATCTTAATCCACTAAAGATAAGTCAGTACATTAGAAGGTGGAAATAGAGAAAGATACTCATTTCAGCAGATTGAAGTGTAGCAATGGTTTGCATTGTTTTATTACCGCAGCATGTCTTCAAGTGGTTCAAAAATTTGAAAGGAACAGCCCATGCTGTTGACTTAAAGAGATGTAACAAATGGAGAAGAGTATGTGTAAATCTGTCATCATCAGAGAAAGCATTAAAGAGAATTAAATAAAACTTTGTGCTGTTCCTTGTTTACACTTTTTTTTCCTTCCACTAACCAACTGACTTCACAAACAATTTTCAGCTATTAAAAAGAGGAGCTGAGGGTGCAGAAGACCAAGTCGGTAGGTTGTGCCCCATGTATGCGGGCAGCCCGAGTTCAAGTGTGGCCTGCAGCTCCTTTCCTGCATGTCTCTTCCCCACTTCAAAAGGGGTGAATATTTGCGCAGTCACTTATTTTACATAACATATTTTAATCAATATTACTCTGTAGAAATCTGTTTTCACTTTGACATTAAAGAGTATCTTTGTTTTTTCCAAAAAGCACAATTATGTTGACCATGAAATATATAAAATCAATAAAAGGGTAAAACATCCAAAGGGGTGAATACCTTTTGTAGGCATCGTATGTAAAGAGGGGTTTCTAAACTTCCCCATGCCAAGGGCCTCCATGACCATCTCCAGCAGGGATCCCCCCGCCCTGTGAACTTTCATAAAATTCTTCTTAATTCTGATGACAAATATCAAAACCTAAACATACAATAGTTGCTTCATTCTGATTTGCTAGAATGATTGTTGCTTTTAGTAAGTGAAAGACTGGCATATAAAATGAATGGCTTTAATATACTTATTACATCCCTCCAAGTTTCCATAACATCTTAAGTGCCCTCTAGGGGGTGCTAGGATCCCCACTTTGAAAAAACACTGGGCGAGACCAGCTTGTGCCATTGCCTACACTCACAAGATAATCTAAGCCTACTTCTTTTGTGCTTTTGGAGCACTGGGGGCATGAAAAGTCCAGATCTGAAGAAAACAACTAGAAACAGCTAGCTATTTGAGGAAAACGGCGTTAACAGAAAATATTGGTATAGTGGTACAGGATCTTGTCTGCTTGGAGTTCAGAGTCAAAGTCAGTATGATAAACATGACAGGGCTTCATAAAATACCATACACCTTACATTCAATAAAGTAAGATTTTGTGCTGTTAAAGAGCTAACACAGGCCGGTGAATGTTTAACAAATTTATTTGTATATCTTCACAGAACACTCAGATGACCAGTCAGGGTACAAACCTTTACTCTGTGACCAGGGAAAACTAAATAAAACACAATTTACATCAATAAATTAAAAAACAGGTTATTTTATGAAAGTGTTCCTACAGGGAGCAAACTTAAGGCATTAATTTATATAAACATCTGTATGGCTGCTTAGCAGACTAAATAAAGAAACATGTAGCAAAAGGACAAATATTCATCTTTACCCAGTCACATGCAGGTAATCTGGAAACATTACATTGGCCCGTTGTACATTCAGTCATAGTATAGGTTAAAGTTCTGACAGCATGGTATGTTGTGGAAATACATCAGACACACAAGAATACTGCATACAGAAGAGAATGGAACCAAAGACCACTCAGTCGTTTTTTTTTTTTTGTTTTTTTTGTTTTTTCTGATGAAATGTTGTTGGGACACTTCAGGGGCTTTAAACTCGATCACAAATGATCAATAATGTCCATAATTATTCATACTTGCTCTTTAATGCAATGCAGATTTCTCTTGCATTGCAAGGCGTTTATAACCCTCCACATTCATTTTGTGTAAAGCACATTCTCAGGATTTACAAAAACACATTTTGTGTCTAAACAGGGATGGTCATTAGCTTTGGGACTGCAATATTCTCTTAGCTGCTTTACAGAAGCAGCCACATTCTGTAAACGTCAGGGTTATATGCTTAAGAGATGGACGCACATCTGTCCACCAAGTGAACAAACAGCAACAAAAAGATTAGAGTAAAGACAGGCTTCACATACATTGGATTTACTGTGCTGATTCTGCATTAAACTGCTTTATATAATCTCTGGCTCTCATATGAAAATGACTTTTTTTTCTGGAAATGCATCTCAGATTGAATGATTGTTTAAGCAGGGAATGAAAGACAACAGGATATTCTTTCTTTTTTAAACCTCAGAAAATCAATATTCTTTGCACATAATAACTGTAAAAATTAACCCTTTTTGGGGTGCCAGTTTAAACTTTGCAAACCAAATACTGAGGCTACAGTCCTCAACACAGTTGTCCTGGGTTTGAACCCAATTCCCAGCCTTTTGCTGCAAGTCATCCCTCATCCCAACCTCCCCTAACATTCTTTCACTCTCCACTGCAATGCAAAAATGGCCCAAAAGATGAAAACAAACAAGAGAATCCATTTTCAAATTCAATTTTCTTAACAAAGTAGCTGTTGAATTGAATATGCATCATTAAATTAGCTCTAATCTCTCGAAAGTCGTTGATCGATGAGGTCAGACAACTTAGCCAGGCTTAGTGCAAAGCTGTTGTTTTTATTCAAGTCACTGTTTTCATTGGAGTTTTTAAACATGGCTGCTATCAATGCTGTCACGAGGGAGATAAAATTAGTGCAAAGGTTTTTGCTGAAATCCTGCGACAATACAGCACCAAAGTAAGAGAGCAGGTGAACTTTTAACAAACTTAGATTTCAGAGCTAATACTTCTAGGAGTTGGATGTTCTTAGACCTTTCAGGCTGAAGATAACTTCTTAGCTCTCACTGCAGTTTTTTTTGATATACTCAAACTCTAGCGCGAATGTACTCCTTCATTAGCCCTATTACTAGTTCTATCTACAAACTGAAATGTTCAATTTGTATGCTTCAACCATCGGCGCTTAAATACAGTACAAAATCACCACTCACAATCAGTACTAAAGCAACACTGTGAACCCCCAGCTCACCTTTAAACCAACAAAACACAGCTGTGGTTCTGATTCATGACACTTCAAGTAAAACATTTAAAACTTATGAATGAAAAAAGGTTCCTTACAAATGTTGCAAAAAAACAAAAGAGGCATTAAAAACATTTAGTGACACTACCATTTCAACAGTTGAGTGTCATAACATACAGACACATGGACATAAACACACACTGTGTTCATTGGGGCCTGCCAATGAAGCTCTGCAACCTGCACAGAAAGACAGATAATGCACATGAGCAAACACAAACGCAAGCAGTTTGGAGGTTAAATATGAAAATATATAAGGAAAACTCCACACAAGAAGCCCACCATACAAAAAGATGATTGTAACTATACACACACTGCTTCAAATTGTACATCAATGCTGCTTGAAAACATGCATGCTAAGCTAACTTTTTTCTAATGGAGTCCTTCTGGACAAAAAGGCATTTAGAACTACACATTTTAAGTGTATACAACCGTTTTTCTTTTATTTAATGTCTGGAGCTGATTACTGCAGGTTTGACTCCAGCTTTAGCTTTCACAGGCGTCAAGAACGCCTGATTTGGCACATACAGAGAGTTGAGTAAAGCTCTCTGCTGATTATTCATTTCATGGCACGGCATCTGACTTTGGAGGGGAAACATGGATGATTTAAGAACATGAAACATGAGTGCACAAGTTCGCACTGGAATACATTCAAGCCGAATACGCTCCAATACAAGGACATCCCACTTCATATCAGAACAGACCCAAACTTTGGCTTTTCACTACAATCAACAGTTGGATTTGCAAAGTGCAGACTTTCTGTTGCACTGGCAGATTTGAGTTTCATACTGCAGGGTCTAATAGGATGACATTTCAGGGAACACCCACTTGTCTTCCTTGGTATGTTGGAGAGGGTGTTAGGGGCTTGTGAGGCTATTCTGAGGCACCTTTTCTTGAGAACTGCTACATTCTCAAATTAGTAAAGCACAGCCTACAACAGTTTCTCACTGACTTGACACTGACTGCCATTACTGCAATTAAAAAGTATTGGAAAATTCCTTTAACCCATCAAAAGATCAGACATCTATGCTGTGCTTTAGAGACACAGTGAAACAAATACGCATTGTTTTTTTAATTCAGTTCCAAAATCCTTCTCTTTTTTTCTTCTTTCAACATTTTACACACATTATGGTCTATGATTGTTAACATCAGCTGACTTCCTATCACATAACTAAGCATACTAAGCAGGCTGCTTGTGGCTTTCAGTAGGGGATCATGCTTATGTTCTGTGAGCTTTGTTTATTACCTGCACAGTTTGGGGGCCAAAGAACAATTAGATGGATGTCTGGAAAGCTGCCTTAGTGCTAAAAACTCATCAAATGCCATGAAACATTTTTTGCAATGTTTAGGGCATAGGTTTCACCTGATAACCCTGGGACAACATCTCCCTTTAGATCTTTAATGGGCTGTGAAACATGAAGCCCTTGAAGACATGGAGACGGACACTGAAAATACAGCTGATACCTAATCTATCCATTTTTCTCTCCTCCTCAGCTCAAACAAAACCAGTAAAGGAGGCCATCCACACTACATGACAAATTGGAATTTCTCAACCATTCATTCAAATCATTCTTTTAGCTAAATCACAAGTTGTTAGAATCACTACAGAAGCACTGGCTGACATTTCACCTGTTTTCATATCAATTTGGTGCAAAAAGCAAGGTGTACTCTAACGCAGTGGTTCTCAACTGGAAGGTTCAGGACCCAAAGTGGGTCACAACGCTGCTTCCAGTGGGTCATAAATCGGGCTGGGGGATACAACACCATGATTCACTTTTCCAGAAATGCTGATTTTAAAGCTGTTCTAATGAGGGACAAGCTGAAGATCATGGATTTTACAAAGTTGGAAATCAAAAACAAACCCCCTGAGGGTCAAACTGAGCTTTTCATGTTGATGATGCTGTCATAGTTTTTTTGGGCCATGTTTCTGGAACTAACAGTGTTTGTTGTTGTGGAGTGTTGTACTGGAATTTTACAGACAGGAAGACGCGACATTACAGACAGGAAGACGCGACATTCCCCTGGGTCTCTGCTCGCAGTCAAAACAGACAGCCGAAGGCTCTAAATAGGTCCCGTTATTTGTCACATTGAAGATTGGCACTTTCATTTCTTATCACTTTGCATCCCCAGTCAAATTTTTTAAACAATTCCAAGCAGGGCTGCAAACTAGCCCCTTTGAAACGAACTGATCTACTGTGGATCAGGTAAAACTATATCTTTAACTTTAAAGTGATGTCAGGGATTTAAAGGAATAAGACAGAGGAAATCAGGGGAAGCAATCCCACTCGGGGTCAGAAGAACGTAAGGGGAAACAAATATGTAAACCAAAACACAAAAAAAGTACAAATATATTTACACAAAAAGTGTGTGTTTCTGGATAGTTGAGTCTTGCCTGTATAGAAACAGAAGAAAATTAGATACATAAATAAATTGGAAAAAGTCATAATAAATCTGTATATTATTCTGTTATCTCTAAGTGCTGTTTTTTCTTTTTTTTTTGATGGAGAGGCATCACCCTGAAGTCTTAAGCTGCACCACCAACTAATGTTCCCAAGTGGTGGAGCGTTTTTTCCTTGAGGCTGTTGGAGAGTGAAGAGCTGTACAAAACAACCCAGAGACTCTTCTGCAAAGATGTTGAGCTTTTGGAATTTTCTCACAAAGATAGGAGAACTGACACCAAATCAGCTCAGGATGGTAACTTCACCACTAAGATGGTGGAAGACTATAAATTGGGGTCAACATAGATGCCTCCATACTCTTGTAATCTTGCACTTTACAGTGAAATGTAACTTCTGTATTTTATAAGTCGGTTTAGACAGATTCCTGTGCCCTCTGTCCTGTCAGCAGTGATGTAAAATCAAAACAGAAAGTTTCCAGCACCTCCTTCCTTGGGCGGAGCCACAGTGCAGCACTAATACAGCAGAGGAGCAGCAAGGTGAACGTACTTTGTGGCTACATTTTTTTGATTGAAAAAAAAAAAGAAGACATATTCACACTGGTTTATCCATGTTTTTCTGCAAGAGCAGCAGGATGATGGGTAAACTTTCCTACACGGTTTGTTGCTGTTGGCAAGAAGAGGAAGCATACTCAGTCAGCGGCCAGGTGGGGCATATCTTGAACATGGAGCGATGATGGTGCAAGACATACGGTAAGGGATCTTCAAGACCAGACGATATAAAAGAAATCGCATTTATATAAACAAAAATGGTGCTGTATTAAAAAAAACTGCAACTTCCATACTTCCAGAATCACAGAAAACTTGCATTGCCTGCTGTGATGATGAACTAAAATTCCTCAACAGACCAGTGCTGCATGGTGTAAGGTGAACAGCTGTTTGACAAAGGGAAATTCTCCATGGCAGGACTGTTTTTTTGTTTGTGTGCAGCAGATCAGTTTAGTGCATGCTGTCTTATTGTGTGAAATATCCAGTCCATCTTGGTGGTCCAGCCTCCATGGTGAGCATCATTCATCTGTTTCATAAAGTAGTCCAACGCCTCCTGCACCCAGCAAACAAAAATAAGAGATACAGAATTAGATAGTGTTGCAACAGCTTCTGAAAGTATGAGACATGACAGGACCTTTAGATCTCAGAATAGGATCAGATCAAACAAGGAAATTAGCTTAGAAAAAACTGTATCACCTGTTCACTTTTTTCCAGAGCCAAAGTCTTTCTGATGTATGCGATGTCATCAAATGACTGCAGCTCAGGCATGCCAGAGCCCAGCATCATGGAGAACAGGTTGATAAAGAGGTTAGCATGCTGCCTGATGGCTAGGTAGGCTTTATAACACATCTCCTGGAACCTGGAGGGACATGGAAAAAGAAATGTAAGAAAGAAGGGAAAAACAACATTAGTATGGATTCCTTTCAAATGTATTGCAAAAATTTAATTTTAGAAGTTTGGCAAAAGAAAATGAAACTGATGTGTATTTTCATTTATACTGTTTTGAGAGCATTAGTCCACAGCTTGAGCAGTAGGCAGGGCTACTTATGAGAAGAAGGAAAAAAGTGCTTATTTCAGTTGTTGCCCCTATCTTTAAAGCGACTGGAGAGATTAAAAAGGGAGGATTTTATCTGCAGAAATGTAGGTTTTGAACAGTTTTTCTAAAGCTACAAGTGCATCTCAGAAGATCAGCATACCATGAAAAGTTTTGGGATGGCATTTTTTTCATGTGCTTTAATTAAAGAAGGGAAACTTCAACAGACTCTTGAATCTAGAGTCTAGATTCATCACAACAAGGTGAGATATTTCAAGACTTTGTTTGTTTTAATCTCTATGAAAAAATGAAAAACCACTATCTGAAAATATTAGAATATCATGAAACATCAGTCCAAAAAAGGATTTATAATATAGAAATATTGAAATGTTGACGTTTGCTCACTTATGCTCTCAGTACTTGGTTGGAGCTCCTTTTGCACAAATTACAGCATCTATGCAACATGACATGTAGCCAATCAGCCTTTGGCTCTGCTGGGGTATTATGAAGCCCAGGTTGCTCTGATAGCAGCCTTCAGCTCATCTGTACTGTTGAGTCTGGTGTCTCTCTTCTTCCTCTTGACATCTTCCCAGACAGTCTCTTTGGGGTTCAGGTCAGTCAGGCACAGTAATACCATGGTCAGCAAACCAGTTTCTGGTGGGTTTGGCTTCCCTGTTGGCAGGTGCCAAGTCCTTATGGAAAATGGACAGCGTTGACTCTGGACTTGATAAGGTACAGTGGACCAACAGCAGCAGAAGGCAGGACAACCCAAATCATCAATGACTGTGGAAACTTAAATTGCTGGATGTAAAGCACCTCGGATTCTGTGCCTCTCCCATCTTCCTTCCAACACTGGGACCTTGATTTCCAAATGGAATGAAATATTGACTTTTATCTGACAACAGGACTTTGGACCACTGATCAGTGATCAAGCTCTTTCTTTCTCCTTAGCCCACAAGAGACGCTTGTGACATTGTCTGTGGTTCAGGAGTGGCTTGGCACTAGGAACATGACACTTAAAGCCCATTTCTTGGACCCATTGGTGTGTGGTGGTTCTTGATCCAGTGACTCCAGTCTCAGTCCACTCCTTGTGAAGCTCCCTAAGTTCTTGAATCTGCTTTGTGTGACAATCCTCTGAAGGCTGTGCTCATCCCTGCTGCTTGTGCACCTTATCTTACCACACTTTTCCCTCACAGTCCCTACAGAATGCTCTTCCTTTCCTTTATTTTGACCAATTTCGTTTTCTTTCTGCTCTCTTTCTATCTTTTACACAACATGGTAATAATGCAAAACAATCTCCCATGGTTCCTAAGGATGTTCATCATGGTCTGGTTAGCTGGGCAATTTGAGTGTAAAAGTACCCAACAGAGTTAAGTGAGTCAAGAAAAAAATCACTGTGTGCAAAAAGGAATCTGTGGAGGGACTCCAAAAATTCTGTCCTCTTTTCCGGTTCAATTAATTTCCAAAATAGACAACATTATTAATGCTCTCCAGGATTGACTACAAAATCCTTCGAACACATTTTAAGAAAATGCACCTTTTTCCATGGTATAGCAGTATTTGTTGGTAGAGGATGGAGAAGACCATAAAAGAAACAATGGTGAAACAAAAGGACAGCTGCAGTACCTCTCAAACTCTTTGGTCTTTGCACACTCCTGGGATCCTTTGCTGATGACGATGAGGAAGTCTTGTGTCAGCACAAAGGGCACTCGCTCTCTCTTGTAGCCAAATTTCTTCTTCTTGTGATCCAAGAAATGACCAAAATCTATATGAAACAACTAGAAGCAGAACAAAGAGGGAAGCAGGAAGTTGAGCAACTCTTACTCGGAAGTAGATTTCCTCGAAAGCAGACCTTTATACTGTACACCCAGAGGAAAACGCAAGACACCAAACAGAGTCTTTCACTGCTGATATCATTTCCTTTTACAGAGAAAAGCAAAGTCACTGAGTCTGCTTAGTACTGCTTTTATATCATATCAAAAGATCAGCATTCTGTAACAACAATTGCTTGGTTAGTCACATTTCACAGAGCAAGTTGTCGCATGATAACCTTGGTATAAATCAAATGCTAAGCAAGGTGGTCTTTTTGAAAGCAGTTAAATGTCAGTTAAATCTGAAATAGTACATGTTAAATAAATAGTAAAAACAGTAACCCCTCAAGCGTGAAGTCAAATCAGGGTTTTTCTCCTTCAGAATTGACATCAAGATTCTCTTACATCATTCCTGTTGTTTAAAATTCTGTTGTACTCAAATACAAACACATGCTGTTTAGCACTTTCAACAGACAACCCAAAATAAAGATCTGCACTTACACTTATGTGTTTTGTAAATAAAACAGTTGTAAAAATAGTCTTTTGCATTTTTTTTAAATTTCAGAACACTTACAGAGAATAACTTAAATTTTGTATAGCAATGAAACTAGAATTTAAAGTTTTATCATACGAATCATAATAATGAAATAAAATCTAGCATCTGTTCCCTTGGTACACACAGCCAATCATTGTAGTCTTCTTAAAAGTACTTAGTAAACTTTGGGTTTCTGGGGTTTGTGTGGTCTGGCATCTGGAATTTTGCAATGTGGTTTTCATGTCCTTAATTGGTAACTCACAATGGATCAAATGGTGAAATCTGAGGTGGATAGAGAGATCCTGAGACGAATCAAACGCAGCCCGGGACCAAGAACCTGGCCGAGCAAGGATCCCCACCACCACCCTCTGATCTGGGCAGGGTTGGGCTCAGCATCAGTTCTACTGTAACCAGAGGTTGTGCTGGACTTTTTTGTTGTCCATCATTTTGATGGAAAGGATCGTAAAAATTCCATCATACCATTTTACAATCCGTCATTATAATTTTCTCTTTAATATCTGTAATATAATATAATTCCCAAAGCTTCCTGTCCGGCCCCAGAAAACTCATTAAATTCAGAAAAGGAGGAAAAGAAGATGTTGTGGTTTTAAGAGTATCCTTTGGCTTTAAATGTCTGCAGCAGTCAAATCCACTCCACAAACAATTATTATTGAAAACAGGTTTAGAAAGACTTAACATTTGATCTGTTTTTACTGAAATTTACTGTCATAATTAGTAGATATTTAAAAAAGGGTTAAGGTTGGCAGAAGTGCTGCAAAAAATGACCAGTTAAGTGGCAAAAGGTGCTGTGGAATGGCAAAAAGGGACAAAAATTGGCAGGGTAAGAGGAAAAAAATCTGGCAAAAAATTGGTAAAGGAGGAAAAAATTGGGTAGAAAGTATCAAATACTGGTTACAAATAACAAAAAATAGTGCAAAAAAGCAATGAAAAGGGGTTAAGAAATGTGCAAAAATAGAATAAAAAAGTGGCAAAAATGGATATAAGAGAGGCACAAAAATGATATAACATGCAGGAAAAGTGATTTAAATTGGTTAAAGAGGTAAAAAGTATCAAAAATCAGTTAAAATGGCAAAAAATAGTTTTAAAGTTGAGAAAATTATTGAAAAGATGTAATGAAAAATGGTTAAAAACTGGCAAAAATAGAAGAAAAGTGGCAAAAATGGGTAAGAGTGGAACAGGGGGATAAAACATGCAGGAAAAGTGGTTCAAAAGGGGTTACAATCTTGCAAACATTGGGTTACAGGGGCAAAAAGGGTTTACAAGTATCAAAATTGGGTTAATACTGGTGCTAAATCACAACAGCGGAGTGCCCCTTCTCTGGGATTTTCAGGGGCCCAGCCAATTTTGTTGTCAGGCCTGTCTCCTAGTGGCCTGCTGCATTATAGATAATCAGGATAGATCTCACTGGCAATGCCTAAAATGTCCTGCATTTTGAAAGAAAACACAAATACTAATACAATAATATTTCAATCAGACCAAAATATTAATTTAAAGTTTGTTTATGTGAAAGTCCGGTCCCCAGAGTTTCTGTTGAAGACCCCTGCCTTAAAGCCTGTTGTATCATATTTGATACACACTTTTAGGATACATCTGTCTAATCAATTTATGATCAATCAATTACTTAAAAATCTGTAAAATGATAAAAATGCCCTCAAGTGGATTATCAGTTGCCAAAAAAGCCTAATGCATCAAATGTGATACAAAAAATGTATTTGTTAAATCTTATGGAAACTTTTCTTGTTTTGAATTTCAGTAGAAGGTTAAACATTTCAGTTTCAAAAATTGAGCATTTTCTGGCTATTATTTGTTTTCAAGTCTTAAAGGGTTGATGCTCAATTCTGATCTTTTACTCAGATCGGATTTATGTTAGGCTGTTCACCCTACAGTTGGATTCACAAAGATCAGATATGTATCTGATTTAGTACCACATATGAAATTGGCCTGAATCTGGTTTTAAAAGATCAGATTCAATGTGAATTGTGCTGTTTACAATGACAGAATAAAACCAGATATGAGTCACACATGAGCAAAAGAATCATATTTGAGTCACTTCTTACGGCAGTGTGAATGCAGCCTCGTGCTCGTCAGACAGTGCTCGTCCTCCTCACTGCTCTGATTATCATAAACAATAATGAGCTATGACTGTGATACATGCTTCCATGTTATGCTCATTAATCTGAACAGATTTGGTCAATATAAAGCCTATTCATTGAAAATTTGGGGGATTTAATCCAGGCCAAGGCTTGGAGAAAGCATGCATGGGCTCGGGAAGGGTTGGCTGAAAATGCTGGGCACAATCTAAACTCTGTTACAAACTACGGCTCACTGTACTTCAGCATCAGGTACCAGCTGCTTTAAATTAAAATTTGCCTGCCTTTCTGTACCAGCATAACATCCTTCTCACTCATCATTATTACTCACTATTTCTCCTTTCCCTTGTCCACCTTCCTGCTTGCCTTCAGCGCCACACTGCTGACCACATGAGTGGTAGCTACAGTAAATAGTGACTGACAGCAGAGCGCCATAAATGAGGAAATGAGATGAAAGAGGTGACTGAATTGGATGGCACAATCATTGCCACTCCAGTCTGATAAATGAAATAAATTTGTGTTATGCTTTCCACTGTGGTAGTGTGACTGTAGGTGGCATTGTTGTGAAGCCATGAGTGACCATTTGAAAGCAGCTTATTCTGAATACATAGGTAAATATGAACAAGTAAATTGCTGTTAGTTAAAAAGAGATTGCATGAATGTATGAACTAAGATTGAGCTTGTATTAATGATTATTCATGCAGCCCTACAGGCATGAGTTACTACGTGAGTTACCTGTCCATCATCTTTGACCATGATGTTGCTGTTGTGTCTGTCTCCAATCCCGAGGATAAATGTAGCTACACAGTAGCCAGCACAGGACCTTGTAAACAGATCCACAGCCATGTCATACCTATATAAACACCCAAGAAAACAAAATCGGTGTTATATTTATAAAAAAGGAAACAGCTGACATGAGAAAATGTTTAAAATTTAGCTGAATAAAGATTATGATGAAACTAAATGCAGAAGGATGGAAATGGGCTTCAAATCTAAACAACAACTTTTCGTGACAAAATTTCTTTGACAGATTCTGCACTAAAATGGCCGTTCTTCTTTGGTGTTTAATGATGCAGAGATGCCGGAAGAATAAGCACTCACATCTCGCCCTTGTTCTTGTCCTTAAGCCACTGATGCAGAGTGTTTGAGTTGAACTGCAGGGCTCCTTTCAAGCCTCCTTTACACTGAATCTGCATGATGGTGTGAGAGCTGCGCACCACCTCAATGAGACCCACACAGTCTCCTAATGACAGACAGCCATAGGGGAGCATCCTGAGCACACACAAAACAGATATTCTTAGCTACCGTGCACTGGTGCAGGAGAGAATAAAAAGACTAAATCAAGCAGTGGAGAAGAAAGAAAGGAAAAATGATTATGATAATGAGGAAGTACTACCGCAAGTCCAGGCCCTGATTCTGCCAGATATTTTCCATTATTTTAATAATCTGCAATGTCAGCATGTCCTGCCGCAAGTCTGCAACACAAACAGACACGATGGAAAGAGTGTTAGTTATTAATGTCCTGGGACACTTATAGATTGTACACTTGGGGGACAGAGAGGACAGAATAACTTTAACAGCAATTTAAAATAGGATTTGCATTCAACAGAAAGGATATACAAGGTTAAAGCCTGTGCGTGTTCATGTGTTTACCATCTCCATTTTTGAAGATTATCTCGTTGTTCTGAAAGAGCAGCTCAGACATGATGTCAGGATTCTCCCAATTCAGCCACAATGGTCTCTTTGCTGATGACATGATCCTGCATTCATCTAACCTGCACAAAATACGACAGTGTTTAAAAATCAATTCAAACCTTGTTTACGGATCAAACAATTGCATACACAAGCACACAGACTACAGCATTCACAAATGCTTCAAACCTCAGATTTCCCAGTTGGTGTGCTGGGTTGAGAGGAGAGGTGAAGTTCTGCAGAGCATCCATGTAGTCCGGTCTCTTCATCTGGTCCACAAGAAACCGCATCTGGACCTCCACAAGACACGCACGCACAATCACAAAAACAAACATACATGCATTTTAATATAAATGTCTATAAATGGGATCATATACACATACATCTAAAGAGAAAATCTTCTAAAAACAGCTGGATTTTGTGGTGCTGTGACTCTAATAGCTAAGAAGGAAGATTACAAAGCTACTTTTACTCAACTGATTATCAACACAACGTTGACATTTACCAGCAATTGTGACTGTCTTTTCTTAAATGTCATGCTTAAAAAGCCACCTTCCCACATGGGGGTTCAATACATCAACAATAAGACTAAGTAGTAGAAAAAAGTATTCTTCACTAAGTTAATTCACTAAATGCAACTTCACTGCTTGTTTTTTACAATATGGCCTGCCTTCTGATCTGAGGAAGGTTTAAAATTTCTACTTCAAAAAAGGTTTTGTTCCTAAAGCACCACTTATTTTTTTATTTAAGAAATAAAACTAAGTAGTAAAAGTTAAAAGTACATCCCTAATGCCCTTTAAGAACAAACAGCAAAAAATTTTTTTAACATTACTCACAATTTCACATGGGTTATACAACAGTTTGTTTCCATCTAGAGTGACTTTTACAATGTTAATTTTAGCAGCAATTTTAAATCATTTTTAGTCTTTAGATAAAAATGTTCATTAGTTTGAGTCACATTTTAGTCATTTTTGCTCTTTAAAGTTTTAGTCTAGATTAGTCTTAATTCCAAAATATTTTTGTCTAGTTTTAGTCAATAAAGTCTGTACATCTTTAATCTTTAATTATAGTCAAAACAGGTATGTTTCAGATTGGTTTAATAAGCCATATAGTAAAACTAATACAAATCTAAAAAACTAATTTTAATGTACTGCTAATATTTTGACTACTGAAGAAATAACTAACATACCTTGAATGTTTTTTCCCTTCATCTCTGCACAGTGGAAAAATGACAGGGATTTTGAAAGTCCAATAGTCTCATTCAAGTCTCCTTGAAAAAGAAGCTAAACTTACTTTTTTCATACTTTTTGATATCAAACATCTACTTTTGGCTCGTCTCAGTCTTGCCATTGTCAGGGAAAAAAGGTAGTGGAAAAACATTTTGGTCAGTCTTTTAGTCGATAAAATTAACATTTTCAAAAACAGACATTTTCTGGGAGCATTGTCATGTATAGATGCACCCAGAAGGGCATTGTTTTGCATAAATTCTAAGGTTGGTTTCACACCTGATAGACTGGGGACTCGGACTGAAGGCTGAAATTGCAACATTGTTGTACTTTCGTGTGGTTTGGTTTGTTTTCACATTGCACTTGGTCAATAAACCAAACTTTCTGTATAACTTCAAGCAGTTATACCTCTGTGGTGCTATTTTCATAAAAACAGCCATGCAGAAGAAAAAAAGACATAGAAGCTGAAATGACTCATCTATTGGCCAGAACAGAAACTGGAAATTCATCTCCTTCCGCTGGCTTTTTTTGCCCCAAACAATGGATCAGTACCAAATTTATGCTGATTTGGGATTTCTGCTTTTGCTTTGGTGTTCATATAATATCTGTGTTTCACAAGACAGCACCCAGTATGAGCAGGAAGTGAGGCAGCGTTGTTGTTCTTTGAGACGCCTCAATCAGTACTGAAGGAGAAGGTGAGCCAAAATAAGGACTACAACATGTTTCAACAGTTCAACCTTTATGCTTTATGTCACTTCCTGCCTTGGCTCCCAAGTTGGTCTGCTTTGCTTTCACACCACAAATGAACTGCACCAGGGTTCATTTGGAGTTCACTTGTTTGGTCCACACCAGAATTCAAATACGCTTTAACACCACTCCAGACTATCCGGGGAAATAGACCAGAGTTTGTTTAAAGTGGACCAAACAGCTCTGTGAATAGTGTGAATATGACCTTAATTAATATTTAAAAAACAGAGCTATTGCCCATCCATTAAAAGCACCAAAGAGGTATGAAATTGACAGACAGTGAAAAGTGAAGTGGTAGGTCCAGGAAAAGGGCGGGAGCTGACCTTTCACCTCCAGCTCATCATTAGAATCAGAGTGACATTTATACAAAGTTTGAAGAAAATCACTCAAAATATTTTTGAGATATCACATTCATGAGAATGGACCTTATGTAAAACCTAACAACATGTCTGTTTCCCAGGCTTGCTCATCCTAGCATGGAGGCATAATTACTATTATCCTAAATTCTGTTATTTACATTTAAACAAAGCTGTAATTTTTGTTTTTATACAGATTTTGTCATGTATTTTAAACATCTTATTTAATTATTGTTAAATGTATATACTGTGGTATTCTTGGTTTTGTACTTTGGTAAGGGTAAATACTTTACATGAAGCTATAGTTGAAACAGCGAAGCTCACGTGCCTCTCTCAGCAAATTTATGTTCTGAAATAAAAACTAATTATGCTCAGTGTGTGTGGATGTGTTTGAGAAATGGTGGTGTGGCCTTCCTTACCTTCTGCGTCTCATCCTTCTTCTCCTGTTTAAGGATGTCAGTGAGGTTAATGAGCTTCTCCATGGCCTCTACCTGCCTGCTCAGGTGTTTGAGGTACATGCCACAGGCCCTGCAGTATGCCTCTAAAAGCAGCCCAAACCTCTGGCTCACTGTTTTATTGTGCATTTCTGACCTTTGAGTGGAGAAGAGGAATACAGACAGGGAAGGAAATATGAGTTTCTAACCTTTTTTTGGCACAGAAAAGTAAGGAAGGAAAATCTGATGTGGATGTTGACTTACTTCAGATGCCAGAAGAAGAAATGGCCTATTCTTTGATTGGTCAGAGCCTTTTTGAGGAGGAAACGGGCCAGAGGATTGTCAAGATACTGCTCATATTTTAATACCTAGAACAGGAGGCACAAAAGAAGAAGAGCACATGAAGATATGCAGAGAGGAGGTTCAGATTACTTGTTTCAGACTGTAAGACTCTGAATACAGCCCTGAGATTACAGATAAGATATGGTCCAGCAGAAAAGAAAATGCCAACCTAAAGCTGCTTTCCAGCAGTTATAAGAATAGGATTATAAAAGCTCATTGTTTCTTATTGGATTCCTTTTTACCACTTTCTTTTTTGAGCCAGTACAATGAATTCAACAGCTTTGACTATCTGTTGGACCTACCTGTACAAGCTGAATGAGGTATTGGGACAGTTTGTCATCAGTCAGATATTTCTCCAGGCAGCGGACAGCAAAGTGTCTGACCATGGGGTCTGGATAGTTACAGTCTAGAAGCTCCATGGCCTGCTCAGGACGGATTGATGGCCATTCCTTTAACAGACAGTACATCTGGGAAACACACAATACAAGAAATAGCAGTTAATACTGTTAATAAACACATATATACTAAGTAAATACATTTGAGTTATAGAGGTGACTTAACTGATTAAGAAATCTCATTTAAAAAGCCAAATAAGTACAGTCTAAGTGGTTAGTCCTGTTTCAGATTTTTATAGATGTATACTTTTGAAATAAGCTAACTAAGTAAATTCCCTTCAAAAGTTGTTGTACGTTAGTTTGGTATTTTTAAGTAAACATTAAGTCAAACTCTACACAATGCATCAATTGTGTTGTGTGCAGAGAGTGTATGTGAAAGGCATTACCTGTGCTACTTCATCTCTGGAGTTCCATTTGACAGCAAGGAGGATCTTGGGAAGGATCTCAGGGATGTTCATGCAGTAGTGCCTGTTAGAGAAACAGAAAACTTAAAACTACTGTCTTCTGTGTTCCATTTTAAGCCATAACCCATTTAGACCCAAGGCAGCCTAAAGAACACCCTCAGAGTTTCCTTGTTTACTAAAATCTCTATTTCTCTTTAAACTCTTGGCTTTAACTGGAAAGGCTGCCTTTTGCCTAAAGTTTTGTAACATTTTCTAATATCTTTAATTAATGAAATCAAAATCATCAGCATCATCCTCCTCTGAAACATGTTAACATGTTGCCTATCTAATCTAAGCCAATTACTAGTAGTAGTCTGCCTTCATGTCTGAGTTAACATAAAATAAATTATAACCTATAGCTATAGGAGATGGAAGTCTGACCCATGAAATGCACGCCATATGTTATTAATGATTATACAGAGATTAGTACAAATATATTGTAAGTGCTAAATGTCAAATTAGCATGTTGACATATTATACCTGTGTCTCCAGAGGAAGTCTTTCTCCTGCTCAGTGATTTCAGAAAGAGGATCCCGGTTACTCAGCTGTCTGAGCTGCTCAGTGTCGCTCTCTGTCAAGGCGTGATCTCTGGCCACACGGTTGCTCTAACACACAAAGAAAGAAAATATCTCATTAATACATTACCCAACATATTATATCTAATCTACTAGCTGTCAGTACACTATTTGTCAGGAGTAAACAGTTTCAGTAACAAAGTAAAACAAAGGTGTTTTATTCTCATCCTCCTTGAGGTGTAGTTAAGTGAATTCATCAGAAGCTAAAGTTAATTTATTTGTTGTACATTTGGATTATTTTGGAATAAATGGGGTATCTTTACATCAGCAATCTAAAAATATTCATCTGTTTGGAAATGCATTCTTGCAGTCATTGTTAGAAACAACATACCTCAAAGCATTCATAATTGTAATCCATTAAGACCCATTACTGTTGGAGAAGCCTCAGACACACTCAAGTTACAGATAAAGCATTACTTAATACACCACATTACTCTCATAAATAAATAAACACTTTGTGGTCGAGATCCCTGGCATCACCCAGTATCCAGCAGACTGAGACAACATGCCACATCAAACATATAAGACTGTTTGGTGCAACCCTCTTTCTGCAGAATTCTAAAGCTTTAATTTGTCAAACAAAGTCCTTAGGAAAGGGTCAACAGAAGTTCTTTATAGGAACACAATGAGCTGAGCTAACCATAACAGTCCTGTCTTATACTCATAAATTAACTCTCACATGGTAACGGTGTGGTTTGAAGCTTCATACAGTGGTGTGAAAAAGTATTTGCCCCCTTTCTGATTCCTGAGTTTTTTGCATATTTATCACACTTAAATGTTTCGGATCATCAAACCAATTTTTGTATTTCACAAAGACAACCCAAGTAAATAGAAAATGCAGTGTTTTAATGATTATCTACTTTTTTAAGGGGGGGTACAAACCTATCTGGCCCTGTGTGAAAAAGGAATTGCCCCCCTTGTTAAATCATGAGTCAACTGTGATTATTCACAGTTTTTGGAAAGCTGAGTTTAATTTCACTGGCCACACCCAGGCCTGATTACTGCCAGATTTGTTGAATCAAAAAATCACTTAATAGAAACTGTCAGACAAAATGAAGTAGGCTACAAGATCTCAAAAAGAAACACATCATGCCACGAGTCAAAGAAATTCAGGAACAAATGAAAAAACAAAGTGATTGGAATCTATCAGTCTGGAAAAGGTTACAAAGCCATTTTAAAGGCTTTAGGACTCCAGCAAACCACAGTCAGAGCCATTATCCACAAATGGAGAAAACAAGGAAAAGTGGTGAACCAGGAGTGGTCGGCCAACCAAAATCACTCTGAGAGTGCAACCACGACTCATCCAGTGGGTCACAAAAGAACCTAGAACAACATCTGAAGACCTGTAGGCCTCACTGGCCTCAGTTAAGGTCAGTATTCATGACTCAACAATAAGAAAGACACTGGGCAAAAATGGCACCCATGAGAGAGCACTAAAGCTCATCTCACATTTTCCAAGAAACAGCTTGATGATCCCCAAGACTTTTGGAGAAATAATTTGTGGACTGACGAGACAAAAGGAGAACTTTTTGGAAGGTTTGAGTCCAGTTACATTGGCTGTAAAAATAACACAGCATTTGATAAAAAGAACATCATGCCAACAGTCAAACATGGTGGTGTCAGTGTGATGGTCTGGGGCTGCTTTGCTGCTTCAGGACCTGGACCACTTGCTGTGATTGATGGAACAATGAATTCTGATATCTACCAGAAAATCCTGAAGGCGAACATCTGGCCATCAGTATGTGCCCTCAAGCTCAAGCGCTCTTGGGTTATACAGCAGGACAACAACCCAAAATACACCTGCAAGTCCACCTCTCAATGGCTCAATAAAAACTAAATTAAGGTTTTGGAGTGGCCCAGTCAGGGTCCGGTCTTAAATCCAACTGAGATGCTGTGGTGTGACCTTAAACGGCAGTTCATGCTGGAAAACCCTCCAATATGGCTGAGTTAAAGCAACTCTGTGAAGAAGAGTGGGTCAAAATTGCTCCACAATGAGGAGAAACAATCACCATCCGTTATCGCAAATGCTTGATTTCAGTTATTGCTGCCAAGGGTGGCACAAGTTATTAGGTTCTGGGGGCAATTACTTTTTCACACAGGGCCAGATAGGTTTGTATTTTTTCCCTCTTAAAAAAGTAGATAATCATTAAAACACTGCATTTTCTATTTACTTGTGTTGCCTTTGTGAAATACAAAAATTGGTTTGATGATCTGAAACATTTAAGTGTGATAAATATGCAAAAAACTCAGAAATCAGAAAGGGGGCAAATACTTTTTCACACCACTGCATACCACACCATAAATCAGTAGGGTTGCACAATATTGGATTTTTTGCTGATATCTGATATGCCCATATTTCCAAAACTTTTCAGCTGATACCAATATGTACACATCTTTTTTACTGTAAAAAAAAAAACACCAAATGTCTCCAGTGACCACCTATACCTGATCATGCAACTGTACATTTAGCTGATATTTAAGGCTGATATATGAATTACACTGCCAATTTTGTTTGTCAATACACATCTGTTAATATCAGTATTGACAGAAATCTTCATATCTGCTGATGCTGACATCTAAATTTTTATGCTAATATTTGCTAACACCAATATCATGCCAATAATATCATGCATCCTTTTCTATCAGGACACTTTTACATATGAAGTCACTCTTTCAGCAAGCAAAATAAGGAGTTGAGTTCAGGCTCTTTCCAGTGAAAAATCTGAGTTTGCTAAAGCATGTTTCCAATAAGGAGTGTGAAATTTGCATATAAATCAATTAAAATGCTTTGATTTACTGAAAATGTACTTTAGCTCTAATAATGAATAGTTCCTGACCTTATCGTCACAAAAATATATTAAAACTCATTTACTGTGCTACTTGGCATACAAGCTGCTCAGTAAGTCCAAGCAGTTAGCACCCCCATTTTTTCAGTTCTGGTCTGCGACTCCTTTCCCACATGTCATTCCACATATCATATGTTTCAGATTCTCTCCGCTATCCTCCTCCATATATACCATGTACTGTAATCATGTAACAAATTCTGCAAGTTATTTTGCATTGCTCCAAGTACAACTCCTCAAAATCGAAGTCATTTCCTACTTCTTAACTTTTTGTTTACCAGTGGTTGCCTTCGGTCATGTGAGCTAGGAGCCCTTGAGAGTACGTATTCTTGCACCCTCTACTCCTCACTTAAATTAAAGAGAGAGCTATTTTGGTGGGAGGGGCATAGCAAACGCTTTGCTGTAAAGGGGTGGAGGGTGCACCCCATTTAACACACATTAAGACAAACCTATGAACAAACCCAGGACAACATAGTCTTGTTTTCCTGATCATCGGAAGGCAAAACCATAATCAAATTAAAAAATTGATTAAGTGCCCATACAGCTTTTGCTCTCTAAATTGCTGTTTGATTTCACAATCAGGAAGTTATTGCTTTTTTAACAAAATATAGCAAAAGAGAAACAGGTATGAAGGCTCATAAAAAATATTGCCAATGTTATGTTAAAAACAAAGAATAATCTTTCCCACAGGTTCTTGATAAAGTCATCTTTTACATCAAGAAAATCCATTTATCCATCTTTGTTTATATAGTACCAATTCATAGCCAAAGTTATCTCAAGACACTTTACAAAGAGGGCAGGTCTAGACAACAGTAACAATAATACCAATAATAATAATCAAAAGGCGGAAAGTGGAGTTCATCAAAGGACTTAATGTGCCAATTCAACATGTGATTTATAAGAAGGTGTTGAAGGAACAAAAAGTCACAATACTCATAACAGCCAAAGAGCTTAAGTAAACAAAATATACTGCAAACATGTATGTGTTCTCTTAAAAAAACAGACAGACAACAGTAACAAAAGTTATAAATTTGGCTGTGGAAGAACCATTCAGTACTACTTCTGAATTGTTTCTAGACATTGAAACTAGGACAAAGCTGAAGCTCAGCTGGACAGAAATGCAGCCAGATGATGTGTGCATTCAGTTTACAGCTGAGGCTCCAAAAGCATTTAAATTGCTCTAAAATCACAAATTGTACCAATTATATTTAAGAAGAGAACAGGCAATAAAAATGATAGAAAGTTGTTTTGACCCTCGACTGGTCATCTTTCTACAAATTTGAGCTTTTCATACAGATCTGAGTTCTGCATGAGACAAGATCAGTTTTATCGTCAGGATGAAACAAGGTGACATGCATCTCACCACAGCATGTACTCAGTTTGGCACTTCTGTCACATTTGACACATGCATCATGAATAACTTAACGTGTCGCTCACACCATTCACATCCTCTCACATCAGAAGATGTCGTGCCAAACATCATCATCAGGAAATCTGATAAGGCAGCACCATCATGAATAACTGAACACAGCAGGGTACAGTGGTGCTCCTGAGTCATATGAAACTCAGTTCAGAAAGTACACTGTAAGCCAAATCAAGCTTTAAGAGTTTTCTGTTTGGCTGGCAATCACTGAGTCATGCTATTTGACCTACTGCTTATTTCATTAAACACTTTTAAATAAATGAAATCTATGCATCATTTCTTTTAACAAGAATATATACCTGTATACATAATAAACGATAAAGGATTGATGTTTAACCAGCACTCACTTCTATCCACAAAAGACTCTATAATAGCCTGGTTTAATTATATTTGGCATCGTACCCAACAGAACGTACTGTACCTGTTTACGTTACTAACACTCTACCATCAGCACTAATTTAGCAGATGGTGTCATTAAATGTGACGCCCTAAACAAGGATACAGCACCTCAAATTAGGACTACATAAATCAGCGTCAAATTATCTCTCCTAACACAGGGGTGTAATGAAATTCAAACACCTTTAGTAGTAATTCACCTCATCCTTTAATTAAATCTGTATACACACTATCTATACCATATATCTACATATATTCCTGTACATGCATACAACTGGTCTATATCAAATGTATATTTGGGGTTTTCAACTGTTTCACAGGTTGACTCCATATGCTTTTTTATTACAGGATATAGAAATCAATAGTTTTCAAAGCTGCCAACAATTTTTGTGTCTCCATTGTGTGACTCACACATCTGTGATGAGAAAAATATTGTTAAATTTCTCTCCTAAGGAACACTCCTCCCTCTTTTTTCTGCTGTTCCTTTTCCACTTAATGGCCCAGGTCCCTTGGCTCATGCAACTCCACACCTGCAAGCTCCCTACTGATCTTTGAGAGCTCACTTTAATAGCATTTTAAATGTGGTTGAGTTGCAATACATAAAAACAGTCCGCTTGTGTGAAAACAGGTTTCTGGGTTCTCTGTAAAGCAATTCATCAATGCTTCTCACTGAATGTGACAGCAGCTAGAGAGGACACCGGGGACTTGGCATGTGTATTAAGATAGAAAATATTTGAAGAATGCTGTCATTTTTCAAAGAGAAAAAATGAAATAAAATGAACTGGGGTAATAGAATTACTTTGCCAATATATCATGTTGAAGGAAAGGACATGGCCTTTACTTCTAATGCTGCACTCTGTGATTTGAAGGTGTAATACTAACGTCCTGTTATGCCATGTATGCAATTTGTAACGGTGAGGTGAAGTCGCTCTCCCCTGGAGCCCAGTGCACCAGCTGGGTGTAAATAAAGCCGGTCTTATCTCCTACGTCTGACTGAGCTACAACAAACCTCCAGACTCAAATTAACACAGAGTACTCCAAGCCAAAGTGAGAACTGTCATAGCTGTGCCTGGTCTAATCATGCACGCTCAAGTGAACATTCAGAGAGCAGTGAGTGTTAACAAGCACTGCATTTTCATCATGTCTGACTTCTGTCAAACTGTTACATATATTTGATAAAGATTAGTATGTCATAAATGAAAGTTAAACCTTTGAAGTAAGGTTTATACATACATTTTTGAGTGAGATGAACATGGGACAGACAGAAATAACATAATGCCTCCAGCCATAGCTGCTGCAGAAGCAGAGGCAAAAAAAACAAAAACTAGTTAGTTACTAATAGTCATAATATTACCTGTCCGGAGAGGTTGTAGTTAAAGCCCAGCTCCCTTGAGATGGTCCAGTTTGCATGATCCTCAACTGCATTCATATCTGGGTATTTTACTGGACTACTGAAGTGGTCAAATTCCAGCTCAAGACATGGGGTTTCCTGCACAGGACAGTATAAAAGCAGTTTAAGATGTTTGCATGTTTATCTTATTTTCTTTCTCTCACTAATTGAGTGTATAGCGTTAGTTCAGGCAGGCCACGGAAACAAGCACTGCCATATATTTGAGATCAGCTGATCTCATGCAAGCCCTCATCAGCTGATGGCCAACTGATTCACTCTAACCACGCTATAGGCTAACTCCACTCATGCCATATTTAAACTGCTATGGCCTGGCTATGGTTTGTTTCTCCCTCTGTAAGCTGCTTTTTGCAACCCTCCTCCACCCTAGCTCCTCCTCTATGCTATATCCGACCTAATCAATGCCATTCTGTTGTCATCAATGCCTGTCTGGTCTGGGAGATCCCAGGACAGCCACACTGCCAAATATAAATAACAGCAATAAGAGGAACGGCAAAAAAGAGAAAAATCTATAACTGCAAATCACGTGTGTTGCTTTACAAAGTGGTCCTGACTGAAATGTGGCAATAACTGTGTGGATTTATGTAATGTGAATGACTTAAATTACAAGATGATTTACATCTGCAACATTGCCCTGCACCCCTCAAAAAAAAAAGCAAAACACAAAGTTGGTCACAAAACAGGATAGTAAAATAATAGAGGCAAATCTGAATACCTTATTAGGGTTGGATCCTGTGACTCCTATGGGATTGAGGAGATCTTCAAGGCCATGAGGGACAGGCCAGAGGTTCAGAGCCATCTTGTTGGCAACTAGAGTGTGAGTATAGTCAAACAAGTTGATATTACCCCAAGCAAGTGGGCAGTGCTCCTAGAGATAGAGAGAGAGAAGAGAGAGATGTCAGAAGCTCATGGAAGAAAGAAACAAACACAGATGGTGTATAATTTTCAATCAGAGATGCTTTTAACACTAACATATTCTTGGACTTGCAGTGTAGAAATGTGTTATGTGATATGGCACAAATTCAGATGAAAGTCTACATCACAACAAACTAAAAAGACATTAGAAAAGAGGAGATACCCAACTGAAACCACAGATGCAGTTAAAATGTACAGTCTGCTCAGTCCAGCCAGAGTCATAACATATTGCTACATCAACTTGGATGCAACTTTCTCAATAACTTACTCAACTTAATGGTACAATTACTGCACAGACCATGCTTATGAAACACTCTGGTAGTCATGGACGGTGGTAGTTTCTTTTTTCCATAGGTTAAGATTTATTTTCAGTTGGGCAGATAGAGGGAATTCTCTTATCTAGCCTAGATAAAAAAAAGTTGGCTGCCAATTTTATTGCAGGGCCTCTCTCACTTATTTTTAACCTGAGTTTTACCAGCAATAAAATTCCTAAAATCTGGAAGTTGGCCTTTGTTCTCCCCCTGTTAAAAAGGGGTGAACCCACAAATGTAAACAACTACAGACCAATTTCTAAATTGTGTATTGTACAACTACCTATCCAACAGAACTCAATGTGTTCAGGTGGCTGGAACTACCTCTTCTTTTCTGGACATTACCAAAGGTGTGCCCCAAGGTTCAGGGCTGGGGCCCATTTTATTTTCATTCTACATAAACAATCTCTGTAACAACTTGTCAAATGCAATGTATCATTTTTATGCAGACACCATTATTTATTGCTGTTCAACCTCACACACTCAGGCTTCTGAGTTTTTACAAGCTGCTTTAAATGTTATCCAGTCTCGTTTATATGATCTTAAATTGGTTTTAAACACAAGTAAAACCAAGCTCATGGTTTTCTCTCATATAAAGGTGTTACCACAGAACATTATAAATATTTTAACATCTAAAGGAAAACCTATAGAGCAGGTTTTAAATTACAAGTACTTGGGTTCTATCCTAGATCAGGAGCTTTCATTTAAAGCACATATAAATAATCTGGTCACTAAACTTTGGGTGAAGCTTGAGTTCTTTTTCAGAAATAGAACCTGCTTCTTTGTCGGGGTCAGAGAGAAATCAGTGACAGCGACCTTCTTGCCCATTCTTGACTACAGGAATGTGCTTAATTGAGTGCGTCATCCAAATGTCTCCAGTCCTTGGATACTGTTTTTCATCCGGCACTGAGATTTGACACTGGCTTCATTTGTCTCCTAACCTTGCAAAGCAGATGGATTCACCCGTAACCGTTTCCTTGTTTTTCACTGGTGAATCCATCTTGCAGAGATCCCAACTGAACTGTTTGGGCCCGGTTAGAAAGTGACAGGACCAATCAGTGACAAGGGGCAGTACTTTCAGGCGCAGCAGAGTCATGACGTAAACAACCAGCAGCAAGAGCTGGTGCAGTTATGGAGGAAGAGATTAGCGTGGATGCTGCTAAAGCACCAGTTTTATCAGAACTTGATGACATTTCTTCATTAAAAGAAGAACAAAGAACAGCAGTGAGTTGTTTTCTTTTCAAAAACAACAAAAGTCAAGTATTAACATGTATATAGTCGCCATGTTTCGGGTTAATCCTCAGTAGCTGCGCACGCGCAGCTCAATAGCTGCTACGTCACTTGTTTTGTTGCTCTGATTGGCCCGTAGAGATGTGACAGACAGAACGTTTATCTAATCATACTCCGAGTTTTTTTCAAACCCTCTGCCTTTTCTCAAACATTTCCTATTGAAGCTTTTCCAGATTGATGTGTGAAACAAATCCGTCTGGCGTGTCAGGTTAGTCGTCTCCTCCACCATTGTGAATTTTGTATGATATCAAACTTGAATTCTCTGAGTGAAGGCAGATGTACACATTGGCTGACCCTAATATATAAGGCTCTTTCAGACTTGCTACCCCCTTATTTGTGTGCTTTATTGTAGAAAACAAGCAGTTGCTATGCCTTGCATTCTTGCACTACACTTGTTTATCTGTTCCTCGGGTAAGGACAGAATTTGGTAAAAGAGCTTTCAGCTTTGCTGCCCCCTCTGCATGGAATACTCCACAGACTGAACTGAAACTCTCCGAAGTTATTCCACTTGGAGCTTTCCGTTCTATCCTGAGGGACAGACAGCGTGAGACCATTAAACAGTGCCTGTGTTTTTAAATCTTAAATTGTTGTTTGTTGTTGTGTTATAGCTCCCACACTTCTTACTGAAAACACTATTGCACCTCTAAAATTGTATGTTTTAATCTATAATGTCACTTCTTTGCAACTGTTCTTATTACACGTGCTGCTGACCTCTTGGCCAGGTCACCCTTGTGAAAGATCCTGATCTCAATGGGTTTTAATCCAGTTAAACAAAGGTTAAATAAAAAAAAATAAAAAAAGATCTTTCTTCTTTAAATGTGCTTGGTTGCAGTTTCCTGATAATGGTCATGAACAGTTTCATTGAGATTTATTAAAAGAGGCTTTTATGTTTAAGGTGGTTGCTTTTAATGATGATTACACATTTTTTTAAAGATTTATTTTTGGGCATTTATTAGATAGAGGAGGACAGTGGATAGAGTTGGAAACAGGGTCAAGAGTGGGGGAGAGACATGCAGTGAGGGGTCTCAGGCCGGATTCGAACCCGGGCTGCCTGTGTACATGGGGAGCGCCTTTAACCACTAGGCCACCTGCTCCCCAATGGTGATTACACATTTTTACAACTTCTTGCTGATTTATAATTTCTTAAGCTTTTAAGACGATTAAGGAAGAAGTTAGCTGCAGTTAAGGTAATAACTACACCCCTACACTTATTCAAGGATAAGTTGATAGGCTATGAAGTGTGGCTGCCTGACTTTGGGTGCTTTATTCAATTACACTATGAACCTCTTCATAAGAGCTGGATTATTAGCAAGTTGCAACAGACAAGGGACAGTATAATTATAAGGCTTTTGAAATATTTACAACCCTTCCTTTCATCACATATAAAGCTTAATATGTCAAACTTAAACACTCTTTCAACAGCATCCATGTTAATCAACCCAAAGGCTACAGAAATGTTTAAGATAACATCTGGAGTAAGTCTTCACCGAGGGCCAGCAATGGAATGGAGTGACAAAGGGTAACACAGTGAGGCAGACAGAGTTTCACGCAGACAGCTAGTCAAAATGCACCTATTTATAGTAAGTGCTGGAACAAAAGGCTGCTGTAGAGAAGTGTTTATCTTTAATTCAGGCGAGGCATGAAAGAACATCCGTTAACCTGACCTCGCCTAGCATGGCGCATAATGGGACAGGGCTCACCCCTCCAGGTGTCTGTTACAATATCCATGTCTGGCACTCGTTGATAGACTCCACACTCTGCCATCTCTCCCCACTTTTTCACCAGAGAGATATGGATGAAAATCAGTGAGTATTGGTGTTTGTTTAAGGATTTGACCAAATGGACAAAAACACTAACAAATGGTGTCTAAACTTGGAGAAAAATGTTCAAATTGTCATGATTTTCATTATCAAGCTGCCATATTGATATTATGGTAAAAAGAAATCTAACATAAAATTAAACAATGGAATATTTAAAGTTTTACATATACTTTAAGCTTTACAGCCCTATTTTCTATTTTGAATTTCTGCATGCTTTTTTATGATGTCTAATTAAGCTCAAATATCTTGACATATAAGAGAGCACTTACCCCTGTAACAACATGCTCTCACTTCAGCTTCAGGCAAGCAACAAATATTCCAACATGAATGGAAAAGTCCCTTTAGCTTATAAGGTTACTGTTGATGTTTCTGCCACCACACTGCCCATGGCTGATTAGTAATTAAACAGAACCAAAGACGATACCACAGCTCCCATTCATCTTGGACACTTATACTCAGAATGACACATGGGGGGAGTATCTTCATACATACACACACACACACAAGGTACAAATATAGTGTACAGTACCGGTAAGTCCAGTCAGGATGGTTTATAATGCCGGTGTTAAAAGATCTGGACACATAAAGATCATGTGCTCTCTGCTATCTTTAGACTGTGACAACTGTAGCACTGTCTGCCTATCTGTATTATACTGACACTGTTAATGCATGATTAAGTAAGTGTTTGCACTAGATAACATTAGTTCAAATGTGGCTCTTTTCAAATTATGTTTTGATCAATAAAAGCCTTTTTTTTTTTTTACTATTAACAAGTCCGCCTTTTATTGTTTTGCTTCTGTGCTTTCTCTTAATGAAATGGAGTCAATGGAGTGCATTAACTTTCCATTATTTTTCCAGACTGTTTAAAAACTGAGCAATGCTTTCCAAATAGCCTGGTAAGCTCTTCCTGTTTTTGCAAGTCCAGTTCCTGTTAGTTGTTAAGCTTCACTGCAGAGTCATTTCCTTTCCTACCTCCTTGGCTCCCTTCCTGCCCTTCACAGAGCAGATGGAGAGGCAGAGTCTGGCAGCACGGGGTATGTCAGGGATGTACATATCATAGGTTAGCCACTCATTCCACCTACAGATAAACAATGAAAGATACACAAGGATTATTTTAAGAAAGGGACAAACAAAAAAGACAGATTTAGGACTACAGGGAAAATTATGGCAACAAAAAGGATCTAAATGGAACTAAGCCACTTTGACCTCATTCACGGCTATTACCCAGAGGTGAAATCAACAGCAAATTCCTAAAAGTGATATACAGCAAAGAAAACCATGACTGTAATCTATTTAATATAAAAACTTGGCTCCTGTAGATTTTTTTAATGGAGTTAAAAAAGTATAGGTATGCCTTAAACATAAACAACGCCTTCTGCATAAACAATGTGTGACACCACACCACCCCTCAACCAACTATGACTTTGATAATTAAAGAAAAAAAGATGTATTATCCCCTTTCTGATCATGTAAACAAAAACGTCTATTTTAGAAGCTCCATATAAGGTCTGGATTGCATTAGATTATATGGGCCGTTCTAATGCCATGGCTAACTGGTGCACAGAACAGTATACACATCATTCCTCCAACCTCTCCATCTGGAGAAGAGTGGACCAAGGTTCGGTGTAACAGTAATGTAATACAGCAGTTAGTGTTACTATTCAGCTTTAAACGGTTAACTTTACCCCCCAAGTTGTAGACCACTTACAGTAAATTAGCAGTCTGAGTTGTCTGGGGCAGTATTTCAGTAAAACTAAAGATGGTGAGTTCAGCTAAGTAAAAGTAATTTGACTTATCGTGTAGGACAAATGGTTAAATTACTCTGTCCAGAGCCTTTTTATGAGTACCAGACTTAAGTCTTTATCTAGGCACTTTTTAACCTTGTAGAATCTGGATTTAAATTTGTACCAGTCGATAAGAAGCAGTCAGTTTTTTGGGGGTCTCAAAGTGGGAAAGAAGATTGAAACTGATTTTCTCTATGTGATTTCCACTGCAAAGTGCAGTTTCTGCAGCTGTCTCTTACTGTATCTTTTAGTAAATGGTTTTGCATGTGGAGTTTGCCATCCTGTGGGCCACTAGTACAGAAGTTGAGTTCTCAGTCTCCTGTTAAGTCGATGACTGTGAAATACAAACCCACATTCCGCAAACAATTAGCCAAGAGTCAAGCTGCTGACCTCTACTGATCAATTATTTCAAAGGTTTATTTTGGGGCTTTCTATGCCTGTATTTGACAGAAAGGACAGTGGATAGAATTGGAAATCAGGGAGAGAGGGAGTCATAAGTTGAACAAGGGCTGCCTGCTGTAAGGGCCATAGTCTCTTTATATGATCACTTGTCTTACAATGACAAAACTTTTTGACAGCGCTTCACAAGGCGTATTTCCTTAACTGCCCTTCCTGGTTTTCCTCAAATGCAGGATTATGACCAAATGAGGCAGAAAAGCTGTAAAAACTGGGGCATTACCAGACTGGTACATGTCGCGGTATAATTCCAGCATGCTTTGTGCAATGAAGCAGCAACTTACAATGAATGGAGAGGGATTTTCAAACACACTGGGTTGCGTGCAGTAAGTAATGATAGTGCATGCCTAAGCTTTTATACTTGAGAAATGGTTGTTCAGGTTTATAGGGCAGGGTCAACTTTTTAAATGAAAGACAGGTATTTAAGTGTGTCTTCTACACAGAATTTTACAAATTAAGAAAAGCCCTTTACAAATAACCATGGCTAAATATAAGAGGATGTATTAAAAGGTTTCTCTGGTTCATAAAAGCATGTGAAGGCTGGTGAGTACATACCTGGGGTTAGAGCAGGGTACCCTCTGTGTGTTGACATTGTCACACATCTGTTCACCTCCATGGTAAATGCCTGTCCTCACATATATCTTTATAAAAGGAATAAAGTACAACAAAGGCAATTACATTAATAAATATATGATATATAATGCATATACAGTTTACAAGTAATGGTATGTAGGTCAGGTTAACTTACAACAATATAATTAATAGCATGTAACAGCTGTCATGTGAAATGGTCTTTACACTTCAGTGGTATGCAGTCCAGCACTTTTGTAAAGACAGGTTACATTTACACAAATGATTCATGACAGTGAGCCTGGATGAGCTCACACATCTCTCTGTTCACATGAGACCTAGGCAATGACTGTTTGTTTCCACAGGAAGTGAGAGAGTTAGCTGTCATTGCTCAAAAACAAAACTTAAATTACATAGAAAATACATTTTTTAACTCATCTAACTGCAGGAACTACCATAAAAACAGTTCCCATCATCATTTCCACTACTCTGTTTTGGTAAATTCTTCACTTCTCCTTTTATGCCATGTAAAAATAGACTGTTATTTCTGAATGGCACAGACACGAATACATATATTTCTGTAAGCATTATGCTTCCCCCACCTTGTCTATGTCCCGTATATTCACATTGACATAAGTGGCACAGAGGATTCGTATTCGCAGGGTCCCGTTGATGGTCCACAGCGACTTGGCAGCTGCCTCCCCGTTCATGTAGGATGTTGCCGTGGAGATGCGTCGAGAGTATGACGGCATGACAAAGTTGTCTGTGGGCAACTGTGTGTACAGGCTGTCCTTAGCCATTAGCATCAGGTTAGGCATCCTGCTCAGCATGATGCAACTACGGATATACTAGAAGGTAAGAGACAGAGGGAAGAAATAACAAGAGGAGTAAGAGAACCATGATACAAAGAGCTGCTGGAGTTACACCATGCATAACTGCAATCAATGATGCCAACTAGTCAATTTCTAACAGCTGCCAAATTACTATTGAGCAAATGGTGAGAGTTGATACATCTTATATTTTGACCTGGCTCACATTAGGTGCATGGCAGCCACGTACCAGCTGAGTCACAGCTTTTTTTTTCATTTCAGCATATATGTTAACAAGTTATGGTTTCCAGATTGCTTGATCGCGTGCCATGTGCTGTGTCTCATGCAGCTGATATGCACATCTCATGTGCCAAGAATCCAGAGCATTAGTTCACATCCAGGACCCCTTTGGGGGTGCCTGAAATTTCAGGGGGGCACAAAGCTCTGTCTGCTTTGAAACTGTAAAAAATTTGATGTACTCAAAATAAATGAAATCATGATAAAACCCTTCTGTATAGTTTCATTCAAAGGTCTTTTTGTGAGGGTCCTGGACCCTCAGCCCTTTGAAGGTACTAGTAGGGGGGGGCTCAAAAGAGAAAAGGTTGGGAACCACCAATCTAGAGAAAGATAAATAAGGGTGTAAAATTTAAGAGAGCCATCTTTACCTCACTCTAAGTACGTCCACATCCTGTGGACCGACCCTTCAAGTTTGTAAAGAGTTCTTTTATTCAGAATTTTCCCCCAGTTGTGCTATACATGAATCAAGTCACTTGTAGGGAGATTTATTGTGGTCAAACTTACTCAGAAATACAGGGCTGTGACAGCAGGGAGACACAGCCATTATCCAGCACATACTGTATTATTGTGAACACATGCTGCAGCCGTCGCACAGCAAGCATGCACCCAGTCTGAATTAGCCATAAGCACTGCAGTCAAATTGCTTGACAGACATCTCTCAGTTTTCCATACATCATAGTTTCATGGGTTTTGAGCAGACAGCCTCTTACTGCTCCCTATTTTTCCATTCTGATCCAGCAAACTGGATCCTTTGTTCAATAAACTAATGATTGATATAAATGACGAAACCTTTGAGGATATTAAGATTAGAGCCCGACCGATATGGGATTTTTTGAGGCTGATGCAGATACCGATATCGGGGGCTAAAAAAAGCCAATATCCGATATTTTGGCTGATATCCAATATATTGGCCGATATCCAATATTTTGGCTGATATATGAAAAAAGAATATTGATATACACAGGATATATACTGTACATGAACACAAATGTGGACATGTGAACAACCAGTTGCATTTATCTTTGTTTATTTCACAAAGATGCAACTTAGACAACGTTAAAACGCTGTGTAATAGTCTTATACTGTGGCTGTGGACCATCTTTGACAGGAAAATGATAAATGGAGAGCCGTATTTGCATCGCTGTGGCAAATATGCACATAGAATATGTTTACAATGTGTTTCCTGATAGCTCTGAGGAAGGCCACAAGCTTAAATGTGCCTGTTTTATTAATTGTTCTCTAAAGATCTACTATTAGTGAAACTTTCTGTCTCCACACTGGTAGAGTATGTCACAGGAAAGATAAACACCATATGAATGCTTTTCTGGTTTGTGCTTTTCAAAGCCCAGTTTAGTTTTTCTGTAAAGAAACTCTGTTCACTTGTACAGAATGCTTTTATTTTGAATAGTTCCCGACATACTTCCTCTGTACAGTAAATGAAGTCACTCTGGGAACAGGGCTTTGAGAGCAGGGAGATGCGGCTGACAGGCAGAAAACTCACACCCTGTGTGAACGCCGCACTGGCAGGAACTGGAGCTGACACGCGCGGCACACGCAAGCAGCAAAACACGATGCCAGTCTGAAACGGGCGTTAGTCCTCTACTCTGCTGCAGTTGAACTGCGCAAGGACAAGGCTGCCTGTGAGTGCTTAGGGACGGAGAGGGGCCAACAGCAGCAGCACTGCTCAGTGAGAAAAGCAACGACGATATGTGCTTTTACATCAAAGTCTCCAAAACTCTCCAGTAACACCAGAAAGTCGCTAGATTTGTCACTAGTTGCTTTTTTGAAAAAGTGTCGCCAGAGAGGTCTGAAAACTTGCTAAATATAGCGACAAAGTCACTAAGTTGGCAACACTGAGTGAGGAAGAGCTGCTGCTGAACTCTGCGTCTGAGGGGGAGGGGACAGGCACTCGGGCTGAGTCCAGCATGGAGATTCAACACAGAGCGAAAGGAGCAGAGACAATCCCCGCAAAAAAAGTTAATATATCGGCTACATTTTGGCTGATGTTGATTAATCTGTGAAACGCTATAATCGGCCCAATTAATCGGCCCGCCGATAAATCGGTTGGGCTCTAATTAAGATACTATTTACAACCTGTAGAAGCTATCTTTTATATTTTTAGTGCCAATCAAGACCAACATTTTGTTAAATCTGAGGTCAAGATGAAATTGACAATATTCTTTAATACTTTTGGATTTTGCTCCTTTTCATCTGTAAACCAAACAGCATAGTATACGACACGAAATGTAAAAAAAAAATCAACTTCTCTGTTTTTTCATACAAAAAAACTTTAAATTCCTTTACATTAATCATCAGATTTTAGTGGTGAAGATCTTGAACTCTTAAGTTACTTTGTCCTAATGGCACTTGAGCATCAGATATTGAATAGCATTATATTGAATAGCAGTATAAGGCATCACATTGCTGTCCACTCTGCATCAATTAATATTTAATCATCTGCCCTTTGAATTTCAGTTTCCTCTTACAAAAAAATGTGACATTTAGCACTTTACATAGTTCTGCCTTTGTACTGGCACAAGTCAAAGCATCACAATTCAAACATGAATATGGATATTATTAAAGCACAACTATTTCCACTTTGTAAAACAAGACAGTAAATGGTTGGGTAAAGAGGGTTCAAGAAAATCAAGAAAATCATCTTGTCAAGACACTCCTGGGTCCTTATCATAACCCCCTTTCCCTGTTCTGTCTATGTGTGGAATGCTGCATAGTCTTGTTTCATTGTGCTGCTCACTGTAAGTCAGGATACCACATTGGGAATCAGTGTAATCAAGCTTATTTTGTGGCTAGTGCTTGCTTGAGTCCCATGCAGTTAGGGCATGGTGTTGGAAACAGCTTTGCCTTTAGGTATCTGGTATCTTTTTTTTTATTAGAAACTAGAAACTCAATTTTCAGTTTCATCTAGACCTCATATCTTACCTTATACTGGCTGATGGGGTACTTTTCCAGTAGGTACTCATCACAGCCACAGACTTTTAGGATGTATTTACCCTGATATTCCTGCACACACATCTTCAGCTGCTCTGGAGACAGCAGCATGCTGCGTGTCTTCTTACGAATGGCCTCTGCAATCACCTTTAGAACAAGATACATGCAAAACAGCCAAAGTCTTAATTCCTTCAATTTCCATATTTTGAATTGAAAAAAAAAAAAAAAAAAAACCAACTCTTGTTCTGACTCTTTGTCTACATTTTAACTGTAGTTTTATCTACCTGTTCAGGCACACAGTCATGGTTGATCTTCAATGTGTATTTTTGTTTATCGTTGTTTGGAGAAACAATCACCCAAATCACAACAATAATCTGACCTACAAAAGGAGAGAAACAAAGCTGATTGTCATGGTGACTGAGGTAAAAAAATCAATAAATCAAACTTAACTGGGGCAGCAACCCAAAAAACAACACCCACCTTCATTTATAACAAAGGCCTGAATGCATTTATTGAGTACTGGGATTTATTTCTAAGTATTGTTTCAACACAATAGCATCACACTAATAGCTGCACAATCAATTCATTGACTGCCATGCTCATTACTACTGTTCCCATCCATTTCAAAGGCTGGCTGGTAATGATTAAATATTGATGGGAGGCTAAAATGTTTACTTCTGCTTCCCTGTTTTCCTCCAGTTGTCTCTTAGTGCTCTCTTTGTGTTTATTTTTACACGACATACCCTGCGCTTCAGTGAGGTTTTTATTTTGCCCTTTTCTCTTCTTTTATTCATCACACACTAAAAGGAAACAGACTGAAGAGGTTGTGTACCTTTGTCCAGTTTGCTATAGATGTGTTTGGGAAGTTCCTGTGTGGATTCTACATTGGGTGGGTAAACATACAAGGCTCTACTGTGGGGCCCGCCGGCATCTCTCAGCTCCACAGAGTCTTTACAAACATTCAGGATGTTTCTCCTGAAGTCCTGAACCTCGGGATCCTTTACTAGGTCAAACTCACAGACAGGCATACCAATAGCAAAACCTGAAGAAAGATGATACATAGTCAATTTATTTTAGTGTTTAAGGCATATTTGTTATACAAGTCTTTGTAGGGCCAGAATAAAATACTGTTCACTTAAATGTACTGTAGTATCCTCAAGAATTTAAAACAATATTCTAAACAAATTAAACAAGTATTAAATATATATCCATGATCGGTGTGTCAGTTCCAAAGCTAAGAGATACTAGGTTGTACCACATTTTTAAACTTCATTACAATTCTAGTAAAAATACAATTACCTCTGTCACATTTACAGCAACAAAAATACAAGCCCAAAGCACTAAATATTGGGTTACTTCTTAAGATACCAAAATGTTGCCAAAGTATTTGTAGCAATCACACAGTGGTCCCTACCCTTTGTGTAGCTTTGGTGTAAAAATGACCTAGGATCTTTTTTTCAAAGGTTCTGATCTTTTTGTCACTATGATCATTAAAATAAGAGATACTGCAGTGTTTTAAATGTTTGGCATCAGAAAGTATTCACAGGGTACTTACAGATAACCTGACATTAAATCTAATACTTTTTAAGACATTTTACAAGACCCTCTATACATTTGAAGACTCTCTTTCTTGGAGATTAGACTGATATGCCTAAATTTAAAAATTAATTCTAACCAATACACTGATATTTAAATGTAGTTTAGACCTAAAACCTCAGATCTTAAAATACACAATTTAATGCTTGAGGGTGAACAAATTAAAAAACTAAAGTCCTTGAAACACTTTAAAGTTTAAGGAATAATAATGAATAAAGAAAAAGACGTCAGCTGGCGTAGATCTGTTTGTCCAGCCTAAAACACTTATTTGATCTTACAGCTAATATTTACGGTTGATAAAAGCAGATTTTTATAGCAAAAATCTCAGCTGAAAATATTGGCTGAAATTTGTCAGTACTGATATCATGCCCATATTATTATGCATTTCTTCGTCAAAGTAGAATAGCATAGCCTAAGTTTGAAGATAAAAAGAAGGAATTATTGCCCATTACAGCATAGTTTTAATGCTCTTAGTTCTGATTTTAAGTCAAATAAGATTGTGAAATACTAGGATTGACTAGCAAACCTATGTCAGCTTAAGGCATCTATTCTGTTCATCCTCACTCTTTAAACTTTCAAGAGTGTTGTAAGGATCAAAGGTTGTTTCTTTGTTCATTCCTAAACTATACAGTGGCTTTTTAGGACTGAAGTATGGGGTCTGCGTTAATGAAATTCATGGTCACATTATGAGACAAGTTACCAAAAGGTCTCTTTTCTTTGCCTTTGTCTAAGACCTGTATGCTACAGAAATCTGTCATGCACAGGGCCATCATTGAATGGTATACCTCATGATAGAAAATCAAATATGCTGGATGTATTTTAAAACAACTTAAAAGTAGCTGGATTATAAAAGTATGACATAATATTTTACAATTTTTGTTTTGTTTAGGACTTTGTGTTTATTTTATCTACAGGTAGATAAATTTCGATGTACTCAAAGGAATGTGATGTGTTTAATCTTATCTGAACCTAAATGAGAATGAAAATAAAGTAAAGTGGTTCATATTTTATAATTATGAGTAGACATAAGAATATTAGATTTAAGTGGGTCATTTAAGTTTCATGACATTATGTTCTACACTTTGTAATGTTATGCCTTTGTTGTTTTGCTGTTTGTATACTTATTTTTGGTAAGGCTTAAAAAGTTGCTTTCCTTTTATTGATTGTTTGGATTCTTCTATTATCTTATTTTCTGTTGTTCAAGGGCATTTATAGTGTTAACTATCAACTTATGTGTTGCTTTCCGTGTCTTGAGAGGGAATGTTGAGACAGTGATAAAATTTTATTTTTCAACTTCATTTATTATCGTATGGACTATCAGTATTTAAACTATTCTATGCTCTGGACCTCAGGGAGAATGAGTAGCTTCAGCCATATGCCAATGCTAATGGGGATCCTAATAGTAAACAATAAACTTTCCATGGAAAATTGTCATCAAAATAAAAATTAACATTTTGGAAACTTCTTCATGAACTGCTAACTATTTTAATCATCATCTGATGGGTTAGTTTTGTTATCATGGAGCAGAATTCTATAACAAAAGTAAAATTAAGATCACAAAACAGAAACCAAGGCTACCAAAGAACCAGTACTGAAAAAGGAGATGCATTCTCACCAATCTCTCTGTTGAGGATCTTTTCCTCTCTGTTACCAACTGGTTCAATGACCTTGAGGAAGGGCTGGAAGAGTCTGAGGTCACACAGCCTCCGGGTCTCATCATAGAACTCCTCTCGCTCTGCTTCCTGTGAAAAAGAAAAGAAAACTCAAAGGTTATGTGGACTGTGTTCTGCTTTTTCTGAATGTCAAAGGTAAGTTTCAGGCAGACCCTTAAGTCTTTTCTCCAGACATAGAAAAGATGTTTAGAAAGGTGTAAAACATGGTGTATTATCAAGTAAGGAAGAGCATTTTCTCAAGTTAAGACATGTTCAGCTTTGTAGATTAAGCGTGGGCACAGCTTCCTTAATATTTAAAATAATAGGAGCCTACTGGCAAAATTTGAGCAGCAGTATCTGCTACATAGAAAACATTTTTCTTTTTTGTAAGAGCCTTGCAGTTTTGGCTACTCCATAAAAATCTGTTCTCTTTAATACACAGCTGTCTGTTCCATCAAACGATCAACAGTGGATTCCCATTCCAGTAGCTCATTCATTTGGAAACCTCTAACCACCAGATATTAAAGCTCAGATTGAGAAATCTTACCTGTGTAACACTGACAAAGATGTAGGATGTCTCCTCCTGTAGGAGGTGATGGAGGGGATATTTCCTGGCCTCCTTGAACAGCTCATGTTTGATGGTGATGAGCGTGGCCTCACGGAGACACTCCAGGGTCAGAATCATCCCATTGGGCAGCAGGCAGTCCACTAGGATCCTGCAGACATAATCAGCATTAATGTACAATATTCATTATTGGCTTTTAACTTGCTCTACGCCCTCGCACAATCTTTAACTGCAAAGAGCATGTCACATTTGCTCAATGAAAAGGTGATTTTAAAAAAGTGCATGTAGAAAACAAGTAAATTATTTGTATCCAAAAAAACAATATAAAGTTTCATACCTTGGAGGCATCAAGTGGATGCCCCATAGCTCCCCTGAGGACGGCCTGGGAGGCATCTTCCTCTATGTCTCCCAGCTTAGTCACACAGTTAAGCTGCAGAGCCAGACCTGAAAGATAGCAACGTTTTAAAGCAAGCTCTAATCCTCAGAGTGTAAAAAAATAGGTCAAAAGTCCTGTGAAACTTAAGACAAAGTGGTGACACTATTTAAAAGAAATACTAATCTGCTGCTCGGATACTTCTGCTCTGCTGTTTTTATAAAGTCAAAAGCAGGGTCGACAAGCTGAGAGTGATTGTTCAAAGGTGCATGTGCTACAATCTCAAGGTGACCTGGTGGGTGCACATGGGGTACAGTGTTGCCAACTGAACAACTGTCTGAGTGCCTTGTGACCCAGAGGAATTGCATACTTAAACCTGTTTTTCACTGGTTTTAAAGTACTACCAAGAAACAAATTAACAGGATACTGGTATTTTGCTTCATACCTCCTTATTAAAAGCACTAAAAATCTTCATTTCATGGATTAAGTATTGCTCAACAAATTTCAATCTAGCCCTTAATCTTGCGAGATCCCAGCTCATCTATAAAAAAGAGTGAACTTCATGGACTTAAAGCACTCTCATACAACTAAAAATATTGTGCTTCACACATCCATGTCTCCCCAAAACATTAGCTCTTAGTCCATTTTTTAACACTTTACAAAATAATGGAGTGCAAGATAAAGGCTTATAACCTGGTGGAAGAGTTCTACTTTCAAACTATGTTTAAAGATAATAAAAAAGTTATGCAACTAAGAACTCCATGTTTATTTTCTATTGTAACAACTGTTTTCTTTATCTGCTCAACTTAATTCAAAATGCAGCTCAACATGAGCTACTTTTGGCTGAGGAGAGTCTGCAGTGAACTTGCCTGCTGTAGCTGAGCCTCAGCTGTGCTCACTGAGTTAAGAGAACAAGCATGTTCAGTCAACCAAACAGCAGCTAGACTAAAACAAGTACTGGACTGGCTGCTGAGTAGCCATGACATGTGTAAAACTGGCATAACAGATCCAACCACAGGCTGCTCTCTTAGTCCAGATGTTGTTTGGTCTTGTACATAAATTTAATGCATCATTTGATTAGAAAACATTATTTTAGACCATCATTAAAGGCTTAATAAGAGGATGCATTGCATATTTGAACATCAAGTCTACTTCCAGAACTTAAATCAGTATCAAATATTGAATATGCAGCATTACATCTTTGTGTACTGTTAACTAAAGTGAAATTACTTTGACTTAATTCTGTCCTCTTGCCACAATGAAAATTTTCTGAAGGGAATAAACTGAAAATACAATCCCTAGTGACTTCTTAAATGTAAATATACTTTTAACACTTGAGACACCTTGTCTGGAAGGTCCAGTCACTGGTCAATCAGTAATCCTGGCTACCATTACACCATGAAGACAAAAAAAAAAAACACTCCAAGCAACTCAGACAAAAGGTTAGTGAGAAGTATGAGTCAGATGATGGATACAAAAAAAACATCCAAGGCACTGAACATTCCCTGGAGTTCAGTTAAATCCATTATTAAGAAATAGAAGGAATACAGCACATGTGTAAATCTGCCTAGACCAGGCTGTCCTCACAAACTGAGTGACTGTGCAAGAAGGAGACAAGTAAGAGAGGTCACACCAGCATCTAGTAAATAAATACTGACTTAGAAGTTCATCTTTTCACATCAGGAAAGACTGGTGCTTTAATCAGGCTGGTCACTCAAGAGTAGAGAGATTTGTAACAGGAGCAGATCTCAAAATTACAGCCATTAGCATTTATTCACTAATCTTATAAGATTTAAATGGAACTAAATGGTATTTCAGTCCAGCAGCTCAACACAAAAGGTCTTTTCAGCAAGGGAATTGCTGAACATCTTTTTCCTTATAGATAGCTTTCATATGAGGAAAGCAGTTTAGCACAAAGCTAAACACATGACTTTAATTAACATTAAGTCAACAACAGTATGGTTGTACTATGAATTAAGCTAAGAAAAAGAGCCTGAGGGCATCTTATAAAAAATTAAAAATGCTTCTTTTGGTCAATATCAGTATCTTATGAGTTAGATCAGGTCATTACATTTATTTTCAAAGGAGACAAAATACTGGGAAATAGCTAGATCTTGGGGAGCTTCAATGACACATCTATTTCTGACCTAAGGTTAAGTTCCATCACTCACAGACTGAAGAATAACAGTGACTCAACTATGGATTGTGACACAGGGATGGGAAAGAATGTGTTTATGTGAGCTCTTAGAAAATTACAACATGATGCCTTTAACTAACATTTGGCCCATTCATTGCCACTAAAAACAATTCTCAGAAATTAAATCAGGATGTGAAGAAGAAAACCAAAAATTAGCATTACCACATACATATCTAGCATTCATTACATTGTTGTTTTTATTGTTTACCTTTCTTTAATAATATAGTAGCAATAGGAATAGTTGCATACAAGTAAATCTAATGTACAACAAAATATTATGAGCAGAAGTTGCCAATACAAATAATCATCAAGACAACATTTTTGTGGTTGAAATTGACCAATTGACCCCGCCTAGTTTATTACTTTTTTTAATCAAGAGCAAAATAATATCCTGGACAAGATAGGATGAATTATGCTTTTAAATACAAGTACAACGTTTAAGTACTTTATGATACACCACTGTATATTCGCATGGTAGCACAATGAACACCGTCATTTGAAAAAAAAAAAAAAAAAAAATCAACAAAAACACTGGAAAAAGTGAATGCAGCATTGTACTCTTGAAAACAACTGAACCTCCACAACACTGAAAAATCTGGCGAGGTTCTTGCCTGTATCAGATCAACTGACTGGGAGAGTGACTAAGTGGCACATCCATCGATCAATCTACCTACCTACCTACCTACCTACCTACATACCTATCTATCTATCTATCTATCTATCTATCTATCTATCTATCTATCTATCTATCTATCTATCTATCTATGATTATAATAGCTTAAATTATGTATTTTGGTAAATGTTCTTTATGATGATTGATTGTCCTCCACTGACTTAATCTACTCATTTTCTCTCTCTTCACTTTTATTATCCACACACACTACACGTCTCCGTTTCCTCCTGTTGTCTCTATTCCTGTGTGATCTTTTGTCAACACTCCTACATTTATAAAGGTTGAGGAGGTTCTGTCGTAATCTGCATGTGGACGAGGTTTATTCAAGAGTGTAAATAACGGTCATAAATATTGCCAATAGCGTCAGGCGCTATGAGAAACATGTACGCAAGGAATAAAAAGACAAAAGGTGTCGTCCACCAGTTTACTGGTCCCTGATGAATGAATGTTAAAATGATAAAATGATCTTCAGGTGGCCCGCAAAGGAGCCGCTCATAGTCTGTAAAGGAACTGATCCCCTCTGATATTCACAGCACATCTGCCGCCACACACCTGTGAGAAGCCGTGCGTATTTCTGCCTGCTGTGGTGAGAAGATCAAAAAGGAGTTAGTACAGACATGAGCCCAACTGTTGCTGATTTTGACCACATTTCCCACCGGTTTGTCAGTTAGCAGCGTGATATACCGGGGATTAAAGGATTTTTCTGCATTACAAGTGTCAGACTTGTTGTGAGAATTTGATAAATTGTGCGCAATTGCTGTAATCTCGTGCCGAAATCCAGCGCTCATTTAACTATCTCAGACGTAAAACAAGCGGCGCATCAGTGCATACACAACTTTAGAGGATAAATCAGTTGCACTGGAGAACTCTCTCTCATGATACTGAGTCAAAGCATCTAGCAAACATTAGACCCCAGCTCTGACACGGGGAAGAGGGGGCGGGGCTCTTTGGTCAGTGAGCGTGTGGGTTTGCTCAGCTCTGGTCATGGATTCAGAGGGAACAAGCAGAAAACCAGGACTCAGAAATTAAATACATTCATGTAAACGAGATAAATAACAAGAAGCTATTTAGTTTGTTGAATAAAGGGACCAGGTAGAGACCTGCTCTATTGGAAAGGCATCCTTAAATGACTTCTGTTGTGATCTGGCGCAATATAGAAAACACTGGTCTATGCTGTTGTGCTGACTGAATGCTTTTGTGCTGTTTCCCCTTGGTAAAAAGGTAATATTAATGCAGCTATTCTAACTGTCTTTAAATTGACAGAGAAACAATCCTCAGAGCAATCCACTCAGCACATGTTTGAATGGGTGGTAGTGGTGTAAAGATAAGCCAATATGGATCGGTTAACTGATCTTAACGTCAGAGGTCGGAGTGCATTGGTCCATAGAGCCCTGGATCAGTAAAAATGAAGCATGAATCAGTCTTTGGACCGATTTTAACATTACAACTAGGTTACTGAGCCTCTGCTGCTTGTTATCATAGCCCGTTCCGCCATGCTCTGGCTCAGCATCTGTAATCTCGCGCGAACCGCAGTGACCTTTAAAGTAGAATTATGTTAGCTGTAGGTGCTCTCTAGGTAGCTGGATGTGTTTCATCAGTCATCGCTGAAATGTCATTCAGTTCCAGTTCTGCACCTCAGAAATCAAGCCATGTGGACTTAACATGAAAGAAGGTTAACTTTCAAAATGTCTGCCTATCTGCACACTTTAGAGAAAAGCAATCAAATCATGACCAAAGCAACGATTTGTTGGTGTGTCAACAATAATCAATTACTTCCGTCGCCAACTAATTTTATTGTGGATTCACGCCCTTTCTTTTCATGCAGCATGTTGCTATTGTGTTTGCAAAACATTTTCTCAAGCTGAGATGCTTGAGAGTGAGACATTTGTCATTCATACTATCTCTGTTGAGGGTTGTGCATGCTCAACAGAGATCGACAGGAAAAGAAAAACAGAGAGACATGGCTGCACCTGATACAACATTTGTACGTCCTAAAAACTCAGAAAGTCTGGGAATGTTTCACTCTCAATAGTCCAAAAAGAAAGACTACTTGTAAAATATGTAAAGCAGACCTTAAATATCACAGGAGCACATCGCCAATGCATTTTTACTTTCTGTGCTAGCGAACGTTGGTTATCTGCATGCGATGTGGTCCTGGCTTTTAACATTAATGTAACACTACAGCGCTGCAGACAGAACCTGACACCTAGTCGACTTTATTAGACCACCCTAACCCTAACCAAAGTAAGGTTTATGCCACAGCTGGCCTAAATTGCCAGCATTGGTAATTACCAAAATCATTTTTTATGTTTCTGCAATGGTTAATACACCAATATGTAGAAGCTCTTAAACCCAAATGATATTTTTAATGCTAAAATATAATTATTATTGTTATCCATGAATTTTCAAATGTACTGATTTACAAAAAAACTAAAAAAATAGTAAAGCACATTAATATTTCTTGATTAATATGTCAAATTATAGTTATTTACTTGCATTCCTGAACAGAAAAATTAGTTTTAGTAGTTGAATGTTATGCTTGATTCATTTCTGACTTCTCAGAGAAGCCCAGTGAGCTGGCTTAAATTTGGGTGAATTCAGTTTGAAATTTCTCATTCCTGTGTAAAATGGTAAAATGTGGAGAGCTCACTGAAAATGAAAGAGTCCGCATTAAAGCACTTCATGATGCTGGATGGTCTTTGAGACAAATATGACAGGTGGTCTAATAAATTTGTTAAGCACTGTATATATATATTTTTTTTTTTAGGAAAAAAAAGATATATTACCCTGCCCTAACACAACACATAGTTCCCCATATCCTGTGCTTGGCTGAGATGTCCATCCATGCCAGCTTGCACCTGATGTCTCTCGTACTTCACTATCTGACTTCCTAAAGGCTTTCATAGCACAGACACAAAGTATACTTCCAATTATGATGCATTCTTTTGAAAGGCATGCTGAATTGTGTCTACTTGCATGAATGTAGGGGTTACATTTCAAAACTGTGGCTGGATTCAGATGAAAGACAAACTGACCAAGTTCAGCATTCAGTGGGAGTTTGGATGGAAGGATACATATAAGATAGGCCAAAAAAGTGTATCATCCTACTGACTGAAAACTTTCCAACCAGTGATAGTTGAAAGTTGTGACTGAGACAGAAATCGAGCAAAACCTCATTTCCAAAGAATGGTAGCATTGAATATGAACAAAAACAAGCTTAAATAAAAAACCCCCTGAGTAAGAACAAACCAGCTATTGAGCTGTTTTGCGATCTGTGACCCTGATCAGGATGCAGCAAAGCACTTTAGGACAAAAGAGGAAGCTTCCTCACAACACAGGATGTGGGGAGTGGGGAAACATTGGCCTAGAGACATGAGCTTGCTTTGAATACTGAAACAAAACAGTGGAAGGTTGGCAAGATCACACTTACGCACAGACAACGCAGTATATATTTGTGGTTCACAGAAGGTTTGGCCAGTTGCACCACATTACACAACACAGTGGTTTTAACAGATCCCTTGTGAATCAGTGGTTCATTTTTGGTTGTACTGTGTACACTTGATTAGCTGTTTAATTTGTTTTTACAAGTATTAAGAAACAGGCCACATTAGATATGTGATGATTTTGAAAGAAGATGGAGAGAAATTTGTAAAGCATACCCCAGAGAGAAGTCCTCCTATTTTGACGATGGGACAGTTCCACCCTTCATGTTTCAATCCATCTTCACACTGTCACAGACATATGTCAGGGGGACAGGGGATTAAAACACAAACATCACTAACATCTGAGGCAGTTTACTACATTCACATTGGCTGGTAGTAGGTTAGCTAACCCTGGGTGTTTTGGGATGACAGCTCAAGATGACAGCTACACCACTCTATGGGCTTTCGTTATGATAACATTATTATAACCATGAAATTCTTTACATCATTAGTTAGCAGCTGTTCTAACCACGTCTTCTCCAAAAGCATCATTTTCGTCTAATGTCAACCAGCTTGGGAAATAAATAACGTTAGCTGGGTGTCTTCTCCACTAGCTAACGGCTAACGATGAGGCAGACATCCCCTTGTTATTAAATACAAAAAGGCAATACAGGACACTCGTATGCGTCTAATAAAACATTCAAATAGGAGTGATTTCGCATGGAAGCTTACCCTTTTAAGTGGGCGTCAACGCAGCGAAGTGCTAAGAGGGTGCTGGTTTGAAAGGCTCTCCCCGGCTAATGCCAGTGTTAGCTAGCCGTAGAGCTAGCCAACCGCTCTAGTTCCCAACGGCTGGCTGGTGTCTCCCGGCTCCGGGCAGAGCAGGCTGATAACCGACGTCCCAGCCAGCTAACCGTGACAGCAGTCGTTCCTCCACTTCCTCATTAAATCCTCCTGTTTTGTGGGCTCGTAAAGTGAACACTTGGAGAATATATCTCCAAAAATATCCTATCAGAAAAGCTAACCCTGAGGATGTTATGAGCAGCCGTGCAGCTGTCCGACTGTACGTGGAGTCTTTGCTGCGGCACTGCAGCCACGCTGTCTGTCTGGGGCCCTCCTCCCTTCCTCTACACACAAACACTGACACAGAAAGTGAAACTGGGAGTGATTCATCAGTGTGGCATATTAGCGGTTTTACATGTCGCCTTAATCATACCCCAAAACCACATTTTCGCACTTAAATGTTTTTTATAGGGTCACGCAATATCACCATGGAACATAAATAGCCTAATACTATATTACCATACCATACTATGTGGATGTTTGTGGGCGTGGCACCCTCTTGTTTCTGCTAAGTGGTCCATTATTTGATAACAGAAGATAATATTGATCTTTAGGGAAAGAAATTCACAGCGCAAAAGACAGCCTGAAGACAAAGAAATGAATACAGATAATAAAATAAAAGTAGTGGAATATAAAATAAATTTAACATGTTTAAAATTAAGAATATTGACTGGTGTAATTTTTAGAACATGTCTAATTTTACGTACAGATATAGAAATATATGCATATACAAGGTGCATTTAAAAACTATTCATCCAGAGGTGGAGCAAAAGGGTGGTTTACAGGGCGTGAACCCCAAATGTTTTCTAAAAAGCTCCATGTTTTAGGTTGGTATTAGGTATATGTTTGCCTACAGAACTGGCTTGGCCTCCGAAAAACCCAATGATGGGCCCCTTCCTTGGTCATTGACAAATGATGTGGAGACAGTTATGTGGATTACTATACCCATTCTACAGGCTAATACAAACATAAACTGTATGCAAGGTCGTCCATAAGGGGAATAAAGGGGAGGGCTTTCTGGGGCCAAGCAAAATTAGGGGCCCATGGAGGTCAGCAAAATCAAGGTCCATTGTAAAGTGTAAACCACTTTTCTTAAAAAAAAAAGGAATTAAAATGAGTTAAAAATGGGCAGAAAGGTGGTGAAATGGGGACTTAGAATAGCAAAAATAGGTTAAAAGTGGCAAAAATTTGATAACAGGCAAAAAATAGGCAAACAGTGGCAAAAATGGGTTATGAATGGCAAAAACAGGAATTAGAAGTGGTAAAAGGAGTTATCAGTGGCAAAAATGGGTCAACAGAAGAAACAACAGGTGGAAAGTAGCAAAAATGGCTTAAAAGCAACAGAAATTTGAGTAAAAGGTGGTGAAATAGGATTTAAAAGTAGAAAAAAGGGCATTAAAGGTGTTAAAATAGGATAAAACAGAGGGTAAAAATAAACTGGCACAAATTGCTTTAAAGTGGGAAAACAAACAGAAAATTTGAGAAAAGGGATTGCAAGTGGAAAAAATGGCCAGTTTGGATTCAAATTGACAAAGATGGGCATAAAAAGTGGTGAAAAAAGGTGAGTGGTGGCAAAAATGGGTTAACAGAGGCAACAATGGGCAGATGGCCAAAGACAGGTGGAAAGTAGTGGAAATGGAACAAATAGTAAAGTGCGGTTAAAAGTGGCAAAAAATGGGCATAAAAAGTGGTGAAAAGGGGTTAACGGATGGATGGATTATTAATCCAGAAGGAAATTCAAGATAAAAGGTCAACAGAGGCAACTATAGGCTAAGAGTGGCAAAAATTGGTTTAGCAATGGCAAAAATGGGCAGAAAAGACTTGGAAAGGGTATAAATGTGGTGAAAATGGCTTCAAAGTGGCAGGAATGGGAATAACAGGTGATGAAATGGGATAAAAAAAAAGTGGCAGACAAGGGATTAAAGTGGTAAAATTGTGTTATGAGTGGCAAAAATTGATGGAAAAGTGATGAAAAGGGGTAACACTGTGGCAAAATTGTTGTAAGTGGCAAAAAGGTTAATTAGGGGCCCATATAAATCTGTGGGCAGGCCTTACTGTATGTAGTTTTAAGTGTTTAAAGTGGCATAGGCAGAGGACAGTAAACACCAAATTATTTATCAGTGTGGTATGTCATATATGGAAAAAAACATAAAAGGTACACACAGCAAAATAATGTTACATTAATATGTAATATGCATACATGCATTAAAATGTAATAAAGTCATATATAATTTATTTTTAAAAGCCGAGCAAAGATGCTCATATTTTTCAGTTTTATCCACATGTTAATTTTCAATAAGTTGCTTGAATATAGAATAAAATAAAAAAAGCTAATGTTTTGGGGTTCTGTCGTTTAGTTAAAATTATTTTTTTATTATTTTTATACACCACGTGCATTGTCGTTAACACTGCATGGCAGCACCTGCGTCCAAAGGGACTTGAAGGACTTTGTGGCACCTACTGACGTCCTTTCGATCTTTGCTCGTGTTGAACTTAGTCTCAGATGTACGTCGCTTTAGTCAAAAGCATCCGTGTAAAAAAAAAAGTGAAATTGTACCACTGTAACTTCAACTGTCGAAGTGCAGTTGAATATAGCTGTAGCTATTTCCTTCTTTTGAGCTCGTATCTAATGAGCATTTTTATATTAACGCCTACTCGTTTGTCCTCCCAGCAGATTTGTCACTCATAAACAGCCTGCACGGGTGATCCGAGAGTACCACAAAGGTGTAACATATTTATACAATGTGTCATGATTGCCACCCATGCAAATCAGGAGCGGTGGCATCGGAAATGGACTGTACCAAGTAGAGGGGTGCCGGAGGAAGCTCGGCGGGGTTAAGAATTTAGTTTCGTGAGTGAGAATATCTTTATCCGTAATTATTTAGACAACACAAAGAGATATATGTTTGAATTTTGTGGCTAAGAATTACTTTCTCGGGGCAGTCGGTTTCTACATGTCGCTCTCCACTGGAGAACCCCCCTCCGGTGAAAGCCGCGGCGTCTGAGCGTGTGGTAAGGTCTGTCATCCTGCCTGGATCGCCCGGTTTTTTGGAGAGAAGAAGTTGGCAAAGGGATGTCAGTGCGATGATGGCGCTGCAGCTGAAGACCGGGGATGCAGCGTACTACCAGAGTGCAGAATACTGCAGAAATTACACTTCACCGCCTGTCAGCTACGGTGACAGCAGCCATTATCTTGCCCGATTGCCAGGTAAGGAGAGGCTTACACCATACAGGAGCTCCCCTTTGACTCCAAGCTGTTTTATGATGCGCTTACGAGCAGGGATTGGGAGAATGTAACCAGTCAGATGTGGAAATGATACAGAGGGAGACAGGGAGGTGGATGTTCAACCCGGTTGCCCTGGTGCTGCTGTCATCATAATGTCATGTAAGAAGGGTGTACCAGCCATCAGACTGCTCTGCTTAAAGATTCTGTGATGCAAAATCTGAAGATATCGAGATACTCTGTCTCTTTACAATAGGAGAGCTTTATATCTTGATCTGATGTCTGTGATATAAAACAGCATCCGTGTGTTATGGTCACTTTAACGTGGTCAATAGCAGAAATGCTGCTCCCTTCACTCCGTAGCCTTTGCACTGCTTGTTCTGCACAGCTGATGGTGGCATGTGGCAATTTCACACTGAGGGTTGCTTTGTTGCACCTGCACAGCCCCTGCCAAAAAGACAGGCTTTCCCTGCTGGTTACAAGGACTTGAGGCTATATGGATCATGTAGCTACATAGATGATCCAGATTTACAGCTTGAGACTGATCTGTCCACCTGGATGTGTTCCTGCCATCAAACTGTCAGCCTCACTCAGCCTCTCGCTCTGTCAAAATGCAATAGTCTGCATGTATAGGTTAAAATGCATAGTCTGCATGTACAGCTGCGAAAGTAAGACAGGAGAAGGTGCCATTTAAGTGATCAAAAGAGAAAATAATAACACATTGACTGGATTTTAACCATTTGCTTTTATTGGTTACAATAAATTGAGGACTTTGACAGCACTTTGTCAGCCAAAAATAGTAAAGAAACTGGACTTTGGAGGAAAAATGGATCCTACTCTTTGTTAATAATTCAAACTGATTGCTGGTGAGATCTAAAAGTACAGAAAGACACTGGCTATCTAGTCTTTGCTGCTTTCTGCTCTTGTCCAGTGCCCAGTGAAGCAGATGGAATAAGTGCAGGAGGCATGTGCTCCTCATTGCTCCATAATTGATGTGATACAGCACAGTATGGCAAGAAAAACTCAAGAGAAAATGAACACTTGGCCTATTTAGAGATTCTCTGTGGAGGCCACGAGATGATCAGGCTCCAGGACGAAGTTTGTGTGCATGCGTGTGTGTGTCAGAACCAGAGAGTGAAAAATCCTAAGTCAAGCTAAAAACAAAGTGAACTTTTGAGTAACTTTCTTTCCTATTAGACTTTGGGAGCCATCCATCTAAAAACATGATGTGGATTACTGTGCTGTCACTCCCATCATTTTCTGCCTCGTGTGTTAGAGCAATATTACATAAGCTTAGTTTTGACTTGCAAAGATGAGTTTTGTCCTCTGATGGAAAAAAAGTCTTTCTGACTTTGCAGCAAGGTCTGTTTTCTGTGAACATGAATTTGCACCTTGACGGCATAGACTGAACTTTGTTGGCCTGGAACTCCATCTCAGAGGAGCACGGCTAAACTGACCTTGGCCTATCTTGGCCCACATAAAACTTGGGAAAGATCTCAGTGAAAACAACGACAGACTTTAGCCTTCTTGCACTGCTTTTATGTCGAAGAAAGACAGCATAGTCAGCCCTCATTTCCTGTTCATTATTACAGCTGTACTGCTTTATCTGGTTTGATGTTCCTGCAAGCTAGACCTGTTATGTGTCAAAATAGAGGGGGATAAAAATAGATGCTTTGGTCTGCCACAGTGTGGATTTAGAACTGTTTGTAATCTGCACAGTCATAGCTAATAACTCATTTTTGTTGCTTTTTCTGTGTTTTATCCTTGACAGCAAGGGCACATTTTTACCCTTGAACCACCCTGAAGGCTGAATTTGTATTTATCAAAATATGAGCCATGGCTGCAATTAATATTACCCTGCAAAAATGTGATAACAAGGGTGGTCAAAAAGCATCATAATTTTGTTACACTTACAAGGAACCAGCCTTTGCCTGTGATACATTACTTAATTATAGTTGGGTCAAATAAGAGAATAAAGCATCCCTGTTTGATACTGGAAGAAAAGCTGAAGATAAGGCACAAATTCAACCTCTTTAAGCCTAAAATTGTTTCATTTCTGTGTAATCATTGAGGTTGTACACCCCACTTTACTTCATTTTCTTTCCCATATCCTGAATCAGGAGGGAGTAATCAATCACACCTCTGCAAACACACAGGGCCACTAGCAAAAGTGAAGCAGAGAAAATGAAGAGGAATAGAGGTTATTTTGAATCAGCCACTGGTTCACAGCCCCTCAGTCCTGGATCACCATTAGACATCATAATAGTTACATGAAATCACTGCAAAGGAATTTTACACGAGGCCGCATCCCTGCAGATTGAAGAATACCAGACCAGCACAAACACTTCACTACAGGGAGCCATACACTTACACTTCTACTAACAAACATTAAATGCAGTGTACTCAGAAAGTGCTCTATTGTACGGTGTCTCTGATTAAAATCAAGAAAGCAGGCTAAGCCATCCCTTTTGATAAGAATTGCCGCTGTATTGGGGTGTCTGAACTGCTGTGCATGCTGTCTCAATCAGGGCTGAAGTGTTCTCTCGAGGCTGCTGCTGATGAGATTGATGATGTGCAGAATGCTGAATGTGATTGGCGGATGGCACCCTGGTCTGATCCAAGTGAAAAATATGAACTTTTGTAGCACAATCTTCTCAAACTGTTGTAATAAATATATTTAGGACCCTCTTATGGGCTCATATTAGCATAATATACCCTTTTAGTATTCTTTGCATGTTTATATTTCAAGGTTTTTTCTGCTAAGAACATCACTAGTATTAAAGCTACCTTTGCTTTTCGTTTCTTTTCTTTTCTTTCTTTTTTTTTGCAGAAAAAACTAAGGATTAAATTAGATGAGATGCATGATGCTTCCTAATATTGTTCAAAAGAACCAGTAACTATAATGATAGTATTTTTTTCCTACCTCATAACTGAAAGTATTACTTACATAAAATAAAGTAATGAAAGGGGCATTATGTATTTTCATGATCTGAGAACTGAAATAAAAAGTTAATATACACATACAAACTGGCTTCATTTATCATGAATAGAAATCATAGAAAAGTCCTGATAAAATCACATCTTGGACTAACAATCATGATGATACCATATGTATTATGTTGTGACTTCAGTGTATTGTTGCAACACTCATAATAAAATACAGAGCGAATCTAAGTTAAATGCAAAAAAGTATAGATTAGTAACAAAACTATGATAAATTAAGTGACAAAGGATAGCTAAGTAGAATTGAAAAGTATGAAAATAAGGCATTGAGAAAGTTTTACAGAGAGGCTAGGAATACATGTCATGGCTTTTTCTCTCTTTCACATGTGGGTCATTGTTTGTTTTTATTGTTTTTATTTATGGATGCTGTTGTGGAGGTTGCTAAATATCTGCAATGTCTGCAGCATCTACGTCCAGGACAAATTTCCCAGAGGGCAACAATAAAGATTATCGTATCACATTGCTCTGAATTGTAATGCATCGCATGGCATCATCTTGGATCGTATCGCATTATATCATATCACATCCTATCGTATCGTATTGTATTGTATTGTATCATATCGGTATATTAGTCAAATAAAATCCCTTCCAATCGCATCATATCACATCTACTCACTTTGTATTGTATCATACCATATCACATCGCATACTGTTGGATTGCATACATCATAATATATTGTACCATATCATGTTGTAACATATAGTATATCATATCATCATCACATTGTATTATGCCATACTAGTCTGCATCATTCTGCATCGTATCGTATCATAACGTATCATATTGTATCAAACTGTATTGTAATGAATAGTATCGTATTTAGAGCTGGGCAATTAATCGAAAAATAATCAAAATGGACATTTAGAGCCTCTAACCGATGTAAACCTGCCATGTCAATTATTTAAATTATTTAATTTTTTTCTCCTTTTCTTGGAAAAATTTGACTTTTTAAAAAAAAAAACACTTTCATTTCAGTTGATGTGTGTTTTGATTTCAAATGTTTCAATAAATAACCACAAATTGTTAATCTGTGCCTGTTCCTTTCAGTTGTTTGTTTTAAAATTATACAAGTATTCACAGAAAAAACAGAGTCGGAAGTTGGGGCTGGAATAATCGTTCATTAATTGTAATCGAGTTAAAAAGTTCAATTTATCGTGATTTTGATTTTTGCCCTAATCATATTTGTATTATAATGTATCATATCGTATCATAATGTTTTGTATTGTATTGTATCGTATCGTATCCTATCATAACCTTTCGTATCGTAATGTATTGTATCGTATTGTACCATGTCATATCATATCGTATCATATTATATTATATTGTATGGTATTGTATCATATCATATCTTATCTTAGTATAACAATTCAATTCAATTCAACAACTTTATTGATAACTCAAGGGGCAATTGGTTCAGAGCAGCTTATACATACAAAACATAGATAAACACAGTGACACAGACAGCAACAATATGTGTAAACTAAAATACACAACAAGATCTAAAAAATGAATGCTGATAGAAATTTGGCTGACAAATTAGTAAATAGACTAAAAAAACAATGACGAATAGTCTATTAAAAGGGACTTTGAGGGTAAAAGACTGTAAGACATATAAAAAACATAAGACCCTAATTATTGTATCAAATGGCATCGTATCTCATCATAAATTATTGTATCATATTGTATATCATTACTTGTCATATCGTATCATTTTGTATCATATTGTAATGTATCATGGCAATTTGTATTGTATCATGTGTTATCGTATGGTAAGATATCATTGGTCATCTTAGCTTTAACTATGGTAACTTATCTCAATGTGGTGTGGAATGGTATGGAATAGTTCTTTTCTGATCTTATCAGGAAGTATCTTATCTTATCTTATCTTATCTTATCTTATCTTATCTTATCTTATCTTATCTTACCTCATCATTTTTTATTGTTTTATATCCTTCAGAAAACATTGTCTGTCACCTTCTGATATATTATGCTTCTAGGAATAGATGTTTATTTCTAAGAAGTTCCAGTGAAGTCAGCAGTGAGCGTTGAACTTTTTTGGCGTTAACGTCTGTAACGTAAATGCAGCCATTTCTTGGTTAATAATGTTTGGGAATGGCGTAACAGTACACTACAATGTTATCTGAGATAACATTTGCTGAAATACCAATATCATTATGCATTTTTGTAAATGGTGAAATGTCAAGCTTTGTCTCTAGAAGAGAAGAAGACAATTTTTGAAATAATTTTTGCTGCTGTTTTTTCCTCTTATTGGTATGTGCTTCTCTAATGGTATGTGCAAATTTGTGTAGTTGTGGATTTTATGTATATAAATGTGGATCACTGTTGCCTATTGTTCTGATTTGTTAATAGAACTATTGTGATTGTGATGGAAGCACTTGGAGTGAAAGACAAATTTCTCAAAGGGACAATAAATAGTAATGATGATGATAATAATATTACATTTTATTTATATGCGCTTCTCTCAGCACACAAGGACACTTTGCAGAGATAAAAAATAAATTGAATAAAATGTATCGTGTCATATTGTACCAAATTGTATTGCGTCATATCAAATAAAGCTCAGGTTGATCTTATCAAGTGTGTCTCAGTCTACAAAACTAAACGTGATTGGCTGTATCAACACAGCTTATAGCTGGTTTATGGCTTATCAATGGAGTAGCAGCTGCAATTTTACCTGGATATCTGTTTATGCAGTGCATAAATCATAGTTAGAATAGCTCTGATAGGAGCTCATGTGTTGTTATTGTGGATATTGTTTTTTTTTCTGTCCTCACTGACTTTTTCTCCTTCATACACCACAACCTGCTGATACATAATTGGTCAATAGAGTCCAAACTTACGTACACAAACTAAAACCAGAGCACATCCCATCTTGACAAGTCAGATTCAACATTTCTAGGTAGAATTTGTGAAAAAGAAAAAATAATTTCAATACTTACCCACTTTCTGTGTTGTTAAATTGCAAATAAGTCATCGTTGCTGCTCCTTTTGGATGCCAGATAAGGTCTTTTTAAAGGAGCTTCCTAAAACAGGAGATCATAGATCAAAAAACGATTTATGTTGCCATTAGGTAGTGGAACAGATATTTATGTTTATGTAACTGCTTCATAACATACTGTACACTTTTACAGCTCTGCTAAATCTTCCATAGAGTCATCTTTCAGTTCACTACTGTAAGGTCAGTGATTCCCCCAGCATACCCTTCTGCTGAGGTCAGCCAGGCCAGGTGACAGAGCGGCAACTAGACTGACTCAACAGACAGACAGACTGACAGAAAGCAGCAGTCGGGAACACAAACACCCCAGGGTGTTATTTTGGTTCCATGAATCAGTGCCATTGGGTGTCCAGTTGGATTCCTGATAAACGCTTCCAGCGCAGTGAATTTTGACACAGCTGCTGGCCTTTTACTGACCTGTCAATACATGCAGTTATACACACATTACGGATCATCTGAGTGGCACAAACAAACACACATAAATCAGCACAGTGACATACCTAACATTACACTCTTTATTTCTGGTTTCTTACACAAACACAAGATCATTCATGCAGTCACACTAAAGGCGAAGTGATCACAGAAGCCTGAGGATGAGGATTTTATTGTCACTGTGTCTGAACATTTATGTGCATGTAACGTCCCGTATGCATGAGTGCAGGCGCTCCAGGCTCAGGCTTATCTTCCTGATGCCCAGTGGAGTGTAAAGCTCCTCTGTCCGAGAATGTGTTTCCATTCGTACATTTCTTTACATCTCTCCTGCCTCAGGGCACCAAGATATAGATGCTTTGTCTTTCTGCGACTGTACATTAGGCATTGGACTTTCACCAAGTTTCCTTTCTTTGTCTGATGATGATCTGTCAGCACACAATGTCCACTTAAGTCTGCAGGATCTGGAGCATCTTCACAAGGCTATAATCCAAAGCAAATCATGCTTTATTTTTGACAGATTTAAAAAAAATTTTTTTCTAAAGACAAGTGCAGTAGACCTACTTTAAGATACCATTTATAGGGATGTGTCAAAATGTTTGTTATTTCTGGGTCCCTTGCTCAAGACAAAGCTGACAGAATCAGATCAAATCATAGTGTATCATAGCGTCCACCTAAACAGATTCTCAGCTGTTTTTGACTGCAGCTGTTTCTCCATTGAGTACATATTTGTTCCATATTTTAAAAATCTGGTTTATCACAGTTGAAAACATTTGTGATGTATTGCAAACTAATCTTCTGATGTACTTATTATCTCTGTTGTGCATTTAATATTTATCTTTGTAGTTTTTTAGGGTTATTCTTGATTGTATATGGGGATGCCTGTTGTTTATGGGGGTTTAGATGCACAGTGGATCGGTAGTTAGCACTTTTGCTTCACAGCAAGAAGGTTCCTTGTCCAAATCTGGGTCATCCAGCATCTTTCTTTTTTTTAAGATTTATTTTGGGCTTTTTGTTCCTTATTGCTAGAGGACAGTGGATAGAACTGGATACAGGGATAGAGAGTGAGGGAGAGACATGCGGGGAATAGTGCAAGCTGGACTGGGACCTGGGCCGTCTGCGTACATGGGGCGCATCTTAAACCACTTGGCCATCTGCGTCCCTTCCAGCATCATATAACCATGTCCTTTAAAATCACCTGTATGTAAAAATGAGGGAGAAAAGCTGTTAAAGAGGCACTGTCAGCCTCTGAGCCCATGTCAAATTCGCCCCCCCAGTCACTTGTGTTGCTTCACTTCAGACAGCATGTAGCTGTATAACGAGCACAGTAAGACGTCTACTGAAATGCTGTACAGACTATTGTTTGCTTAAGAGGTGAGCGAGTATGTTCAGATATCAGGTCATCACTGGAGATGTGTTGTTAATTTATAATAATGATACATGTACTAAGGTGAAGTGTCTTAATGCCCAAAACACACTGTAACTCTGCATCTAAACAACTCCTGAGAGCCAAAATTACTATTGGGCTCTGCAAGGCTGTACAAATGTCATTGCAGCTCTCCCAGTAGTTGTTAAAGCATTTCACACACAAGAATAAACTGATGATCACGCTAGAGGAAAAAGACCTGGCAATCGTCATCAAAGAAGTCTCAATTTCTAGTTATCCATCTATTGAGATATTTTGCAGGTAAACGTAAATTTTGGCCTGCTTGAGGCGATATATATAATAAGAGGGGAGCAGATCAATACAGTCATTAGCAATCATTCCCTGTAGACTTTAAATGACTGTGAAACATGCCAAGCTGAATCTCTGAGGTCTATTAGACCTGTCAGTCTGGACCACTGATGGTTAAAAATGAATTACATAAAGTTGTATGATTGGAAATGCAAACATAGACTGTATGAAAGGATGGAAGGCATAACAGCTCCCCCAAAGTAATAGATGTAAGGCTCCCCCTGCTGGCTGGCTGCACTGTAGGTCATTGTTAACCATTCTTTGGCATGGATTAAACCAAAGTGCATGCCAAAGAATTTTTTCTTTAACACTGTTTCTATCATGAAAGTTAGTTCTAACTGGGCTTATTTATGTCACAGAGAGGATTTATGAGAAGTTAAATTTTAATTTGATATTTGGGATTCACATATGCATCTTTTTAAAATGGGTATTGGCCAACATCAGTCTTTCTGACAAACATTGGTCATTGACAGATAGTATGGGCATAAACCAATGTCAGTGGCAGATGTTGATTTGTTTGCATTTTGCACGTATCACTTCTGATTCAGAGAAGAGATTTATTATTGGGCAGGAGATCTGACATGTGAGGCAAACTCTGATCTGTTTCCATTGACATGAAAAAAAATCAGTATCAGCCATTTGCTAGTTACCTCCGCCAAGGAGGTTATGTGATCAGGTGGGTTTGTTAGTTTGTTCTTTTGTTTGTTTGTTTGTTTGTTTGTTAGCAACATAACTCAAAAAATCATGGACGGATTTTGATGAAATTGTCAGGAAATGTCCGAAATGGCATGAGGAAGAACTGATTAGATTTTGGGACTGATCTGGATCACCGTCTGGATCCAGGAATTTTTAAAAGGATTCTTTACTATTGGGAGATAGGGCTAATGGCTGAGGTCTGCGCTGTTACCACTTCACACCAGGAGATGGCGGACATGAGTAACTTCAATCCCAGCAGCATTTTGTTGGTATCTCCATTCAAAGTTTTGGAGTTTATAGAGTTTGAAAGACGCACGCCCAGTCGAGGAGACGAGTCGGCGCTTAACAGAGAAAAGACAGCAAATTGTAGCAAGAATACTCACAATGCTGGGAGGAATAGAGGACTATTCATCCTCTGCCATGACTTTCAGTCGTCGAATTAGATTTTGGGAGTGATCCGGATCACTGTCTGGATCCAGGAATGTTTTTAAAGGATTCTTCATTGTTGGGAGATAGGGCTTATGGCAGAGGTCTGTGCTCTCTGAGTGCTTTTCTAGTTTGTTACTGTAAACATTGGTATAAGCACCTTTTCCCAGAAAAGGTGGAAAATCAGTGTCTAGCTTTGTAATGTGTTCATTCTTAGACTTGGGGGGAATGTGTTTGATTTTTTTGTATCAGTGGAAAATCAGAATAAGACATGCACTTGGAGGCCTGATCCAGAATGAACAAGCATGAAGAAACAAAAAGGCCCACAAAGGAAGCTCCTGTCAGTGGATTTATTTAGCAATTAAAGTGATGTTTTGAGCTAATGTGCTCTTTCTCTGATTGAAAATATAGTTGCATCTAAAAAATGACAATATCATGAAAAAGTTCATTTTTTCATTATGAAGAATATTGTAAAAATTTCCAAGACTTTTTAAAATTTTATTTTGATGATCACAGCTCATGAGAATCTAAAGTCCACTATGTCAAAAGTTTAGAATATCGTGGAAAAGTCCCATTTGCAAAGGTTTCCTGATCCTTCATTATCTCATTCTGGTTCAGTACACACAACAACAATCATGGGGAAGACTGCTGCCTTGGCAAATCTCCAAAAGACAAACACTGACACGCTCCACTAGGAGGGAAAGCCACAGAAGGTCATTGTTCTCAGAGGCTGTATCAAAGCATTGATAGGACTGACTGGAAGTGTGGTAAGAAAAGGTGCACAGACAAAAAGGGATGAGCTCAGCTTTCAGAGGATTGTCAAACAAAGCAGATTCAAGAATTTAGAGGAGCTTCACAAGGAGTGGACTTGAGGCGGGAGTCAATGGATCAAGAGCCGCCACATACAGACAGGTCCAGGAAATGGGCTACAAGTGTTGTCTTCTATAGTGTCAGGCCAATCCTGAACTACAGACAACTTTATCAGCGTCTCACCAGGGCTAAGGAGAAAAAGAACTGGATCATTGCTCAGTGATCCAAAGTCCTGGCTTCAAAAGAAAGTAAATTTTAAGTTATATTTGGAAATCAAGGTTCCAGAGTCTGGAGGAGGATAAGAGAGGCACAGAATCCAAGGTCCTTGAGTAAGTTTCCACAGTCAGTGATGGTTTTTAGTTCTATGTCATCCCCTGGTGTTCATCCACTGTGCTTTATCAAGGTCAGAGTTAACACTGTCAGCTGTTTACCAGGAGATTGTAGAGCACTCCATGCTTCCATCTGGTGATGAATAAATGGAGATACTGATTTCCTTTTCCAGCAGGACTTAGCACTTGTCTACAGTGAAGCCAAAACCACCAGAAACGGGTTTGCTGACCATGGTGTTTCTGTGCTTGATTCAGCCAACTGACCTGACCTGACCTTACACAGAATCACTAGAGGAATGCCAAGAGGAAGATGAGAGACACCAGACAATACAGATGAGCTGAAGGCTCCTATAAAAAAGGCTTGAAATATTTCCCTTTGTATGAGCTGGATCTTAAATATATGGAGGTTTCACTTCTTAAATTAAATCATTTTCTTTGATATTTTATTTTTCAGATAAACCTGTCTATTTGTGAGTTGCCATCTTAAATATAAGTATGTAGGCATACATGTGACCCAACACAGCTGAATTAGAAAATGATGGAGGAGGAGCATGTTGGCTCAAAACATCCCCTGCTGTTGCAAAATGAATCCATTACTGGTGTTCGAACCTTCATTCTTCATGACATTTTGTAACAGCTCATCTGTCTGTTATGTGTTTCATTTCTGATGTCCACAGGCCCAGAGACCATGTTAAAGCCTCCTCTGAGTCTCTTCAGCCATCCCCAGCAGCCTTTCCATCACATGGACTCCCTGCACCAGCTGAGACCTCCACCAATGGCGCCAACACAACCTCTGGGCCCACCTCCCATGGCCCCTGCTCAGGCAATTTGCCCCCCAACTATGGTTCCCACTCAGACTCTATGTCCCCCACCTATAACTGCTGCTCCTCACACCTTAAGGCCTCCTCCTATACCCCCACCACACAGCTTAGGACCCCCACCAATGGCCCCAGCTCAGCCACTGGGGCCTCCACCCATGGCACACACGTTGTTGCCCCCACCTGTAGATCACTCCCAAGCAATAGTGCCTCCAACCATGGACCTCACACAACAGCTGGGGCCGCCTCCTATCAATCCTCCTCCAGCACTGGTGCCTCCTCCTGTGGTGGCTCCTGGAGGAGGACGATTCCCCCTCCCTCCCAGCCCTCTGTCGTCCCCTCCTGCTCCATGCCCAGACCCTTCACAGCTTCCCCCAAGGCCCCCAGGACAAGCTCCCATCCCAGCCCCGGTGTCCTGCCCCATCCCCGGTGGTCCTCTCCCAGGTCAGGCAGCCCCAGCTAGCGAGCAGCCCCAGGATGAAGGCTCTCCACTGGGGACAGAGGAGCAGGAGGACTCACTGGGGCTGGGGGAACTGTGTAAACCTCTGTACTGTAAACTCTGCAACGTCACCCTCAACTCAGCCCAGCAGGCACAGGCGCACTACCAGGTAAGATGAGGTGCACATTCAAACATGGGGAAAACATGCTAAATATAAATCTACATCCATAAAACAATCTCTGTGTCTTAATTTTTCCATCCAGGGGAAGAATCACGGTAAAAAGCTTAGAAATTTCTACGCTGGCAGTCAGCAGCCTCCAGCCATCAGAATCCCAGATGCCCTCGAGGGAGCCGGCCAGACAGCACTCAGCTCAGGATCCAGCGACAGTGACGCAAACAGACAGGTCAGGAGCAAACCTAGAAACCCAGCACCCACCTACCTAAATGTTACAGTTTTAGTTGAGTGGGTGGGTGTACTGCCGGGCAAGGTGGCCATTCTGCTGAAAGAGGTCATTTCATTCTGAGGAGGTGTTAGAAAACCGCAGAGTCTGTTTATCTGAATAGAAGAAATCCACATAATTCACCCACTGCTAAAAAATTCAGCCTCAAGACAATCTGGGTGTATTGATACAAATATATACTCCCTCTATCTTTATTTCCTTTGGTCATTGCTCTCAACAGTTAAATTTGATCTCAAGTTAAAGCTGGAAAGACAATATAGTCAATAACTGAAAATGTTGAACGTTCTTGCGAGGTGTTTTCAGCTGGTTATGAATCATTTTTGACTTCCATAATGTAAATTTTACAGCCTGAAAATGACTAACTTGGGCATGCAGGATTGCAATTGTTAGAAAAACCTTTATTAAACTTTCTATGGTAAAGATTTGAGGTGTGAATCTTGACTGGTAAAAGAAGGCAAGAAGATTTCTTTTGCTTGAGATAACTACTTATGAATTGGATAAGCAGAGAGAGAAATATGTTGGACTGTGTCCACAAGGGGCACTACAATTGGCAGAAAACGTCCTTAGCAATTTTAGGCCAGATTTGAGCCCTTTCTCAATGATCAGGGAGGTGTGCCTCATGAGGGCCATCAATATGATTATTTTACTGCTCCTGAACATATTGAAGCCTCCTCAGTCAGGATTAGTAAATACCAAGCATGTTTGATATTTAGCATTCCAAAACAGTCTACCTCAGGCAGAATACATACACTATATGGACAAAAGTATTTGGCCATACCAGTTGGTTATTGAATTCAAGTGTTTCACTCAGACTGTTTACACAGGTTTATAAAATCAAGCACCTATAGCCATGCAGTCTCCTTTTTAACATCATCTGTGACGTTTTAAAGCATGGCATTGTGATGGATTTTATCCTTGCATTAAGACAGTTTGGGAAATTCCATCCAAAGCAGAAGACCACGACTGCTAAGGTGCAGGAGCATCAAAATTGCCATGTGCCAAAAGTCCATTGCTGAAGAGTTTGAAACCTCCCCTGGCATTGATATAGGCACAAAAGCTGTGCAGCGGCAGCTTCATGGAATGGGTTTCCATGACTGAAGAGATGCATGTAAGCCTCTTATCACCAAGTCCAATGCCAAGCGTCAGATAGAGTGGTGTAAAGCACACCGACACTTAACTGTGGAGCAGTGGAATCATGTTCTCTGTTTGGCAGTCATATAGGCCAGTCTAGGTTTGGTGGATGCAGGGAGAATGTTACCTGCCTGACTGTATTGTGCCAACTGTGAAGTTTGGTAGGGGAGGTATAATGGTATGGGGCTGTTTTTCAGGGTTTGGGCTCAGCCTATTATCTCTTGTAAAGAGCAATCTTAATACTTCAGCATACCAAGACATTTTTGACTATGCTATGCTTCCAACTTTGTGGCAAAAGTTTAGGAAAGGCTCTTTTCTATTCGAACATGACTATGCCCCAGTGCACAAAGCAAAGACTATAAAGACATGGGTTGATGAGTCTGGTGTGGAAGAACTTGACTGGCCCTCATAAAGCCCTGACCTCAACCCCATCGAGCACCTTTGGGATAAACTGGAACAGGGATTGTGAGTCCGGCCTTCTTGTCCAACATCAGTTCCTGACCTCATAAATGTTCTACAGAATGATTGGGCACAAATTTCCATAGGCGAATGCCAAAATCTTGTGGAACGCCTTCAAAGCTGCAAAAGGGGGACCAACTCCATATTGAAGTACATGTATTTAAATTAAATGTAATTGCTGTCCCTCTTGGTGAAGAAGTCTTCTGTATGTCTGGATGTCGTAAACCCAAAGCAGTTTTTTTAAAAAGAAAGGTTGACATAGGCTAAATTGTTATTTTAAACAATTTAGTATCAGTAGCAGCCCAGATTTTTTTAGAATTGGTGCGTCACTGCCAACAATAGCCAATGAGAGCAAGAAGACTGGGATGTATCACTGACTATTTTACAGTACAAACATACACATCTTATCTGTAGACCTTTGCATAAATGTTTTTTTTATCATGATTCACAATAATTTAGAATTGTATTAAATGGCTAAAATCTCTTTTATATTGGTTATGATTACATATCTTGCATTCAGAGAGCTTGAAAAGGATTTCTAAAATACTAAGAGAAAAGAAAAAGCAAGCTTCTATTTAGAGCTCATTCATAACTAATGGAAGTCAAATATGTATTATCTTTAAATGTTATTTTACAGGGTGTAAACGTGAATGATATATCTAATAGCCTTAAACTTCCTGAGATATATCCTCCCAATCTGTAGTTCTGCTGGTTCTTCTGTCTACTTTATGAGGCTTTTAGAGGGTCAAGGTCACTGTTTTTCCATCAAGCCTGAACCTTTAATATTTCAAAGCAGTCTCTTGCTTTCACATCTTTGGATTCAGCTGTACATCACCTGCTCAGCACCAAAACAGCAGAAGACTAAATTAGGAGCAAGCATCAAGCATCTTAATTTTTTTTTTCCCTGATGTTGCTGGAAATCTAAACAAAGTTATAACATCATTTATAATAGACAAAATTTAGCCAGGGAGCCTTAAACCAGCTCTATGAACTCTGTAATTTGTCAATATTGTACATATCGCTAGTTTTTGGTGACTCCAAACAGACAAACATGAGCATTTTCTAGGTTCAAGGTTGTTGTTGCAGGCACAACAATTTTTTTAACATGACTGGAACAACCTATCAAGCCTCAAAATGATCAAAATCCTAGACAACCATACAAATGTAATTTTTTTGTAATCTTTTTCATACAACAAGCAAATGTGACTACTGCAGACTTTAGTATGTTGGCATGTTTTTTTCATGATGCAATAATGCTTTTTCCCCCTGCTCAGCATAAGAAATTCCTTTCATCCTCCTATCAGACCCAGATATTTCCTTCTTCTCCTTCTCATTGTTTACTCCCTAACTCCTCTCACTGCAAACACTGTATTTCTTTGTCCCTTGTCTTCAGGCTCTCTACAAAGGGGCAACCCGGGTCATCCTGGCCACAGAGAACGACTATTGTAAGCTGTGTGACGCCTCCTTCAGTTCACCGGCAGTTGCACAGGCCCACTATCAGGGCAAGAACCACGCCAAGAAACTACGGCTTGCTGAGGCCCAACAGAACTCCAACAGCATGTAGGTTAAAGTACAGAAATGCTTTACACCATAGAGGTCTCATGCTAATTTGGAATTATTGTTTGTTTTGCACGTCTTATAAAAGTTCAGTTAGAGCTAATATGGAGATTTTAAAGCTGATACAAAACAGGCAATTATAGGCAATTATATCTATTTGAAAAGTCAATTGTTGACCATTTAGACTGTTTATTATCATAAACCTGAGTGTAATACACTATCAGATTCTGGTTTGACCTTCTCCTGTTCAGCTAAACAACTAGCTTTAGAGCGAAGTGGTTTACTACTAAAAAGGCTAAGGTAATTTCTTAACAGCTAGCTAGTTGCATGTTTTGCTCACCTTTTGATGCTAGCTTCATCCTGTTTCAGGGAAGGAAATTCTGAAACAGCCCCGAGAAGAAGCAGAAAAGATGGCAGTGAGTACAGACTGGTGAAAAACCGCCGCAGCCCACAGCAGCCTGCTTCAATGACAGGTGAGATATTTGACATGTTATTAAGATAGTTAACAACACATATACGGAAGCCCAATTCCACCACTACAAAAAAAATCTAAGTTTGGCAATTAAAAAAAACAACAATAACCCTAAGGCATAATTATGAGATAAAAAGTTAAAATTGTGAGATAAAAAGTTGAAACTATGAGATAAAAAGTGAAAATTATGAGATAATAAAGTCATAATTATGAGATAAAAAGACATAATTATGAGATACAAAGTCTAAATTATGCCATAAAAAGTGGAAATTATGGGGGCACGCCGGTGGTCGAGTGGTTAAGGCGTGCACCATGTGTGCAGGCGACCCTTGTACGAATCCGGCCTGTGGCAATATTTCCTGCGTGTCTCTCCCTGCTCTCTTCCCTGTTTCTGACTCTGTCCACTGTCCTCTCTCTTATAAAGGCACGAAAAAGTCAAAAAAATAAATCTTAAAAAGAAAAAGTGGAAATTATGAGATAATAAAGTCAAAATTATAAGAAAAGTTGAAATAAGAGATAAAAGTCATAATTATGAGATATAAAGCTGGAATTAGGAGATAAAAAGTCAAAATTTTGACTTAACTTTTATTATGAGATGATAAAGTCGCAATTAGGAGATAAAAAGTCAGAATTATGAGATGATAAAGTCGTAATTTGGAGATAAAATGTTGGAATTAAGAGATCAAAAGTCAAAATTATGGCTTTTTATCTCATAATTTTGACTTTTTGCCTTTTTTTTTTCCAAGAATGGCCTTACTTTCACATGTTTTGTTTTTTTATTGGGTAGAAATGGGCTTCCATACAATAGTGACTACATTTGAGTGGGTTCCAAGATGAAACAACAAATTAGAAGCTACGCTAGCATGCTGCAGCGAACCCCTGCTCTAAACTACAAATAATACATTTCAAGAAAATATGGGTGAGGAGTGAGCAGCACAAACAGAACTCACACGTCCAGCATTGTTATTGTAGTCCTCCTACGCCCGCATGGCTATAGAAAGGAACTGTACATCTTGTGTGCAAGTCTCTGTTTTTAGACAAAACCCATATTACCAGTCTACATAACAACTGAAATGGTTATCATGTTTTCAAAAGTTTCCTCTCTGGCATCCATTCTCAAAAAGCAACAAAAGGTTTCCATGTTTGTATGATATTGCAGGTAGATGTGGTCATATTAAGGTTATGACAATTCGGGATTTTATAGAAAATCTATCCGTAAGTATGATTTTTTTATGGCACCATTTTCATACCAGTATACCAAAGAAGTCTTCTCAGAGATATAGAGGACAAATGGAGCAATGGTGTGGCATGCAAATCAAAACAGACACGCTGCTAACTACAGAAGTAAGATGAGGAGGCTATGCTGATTTGATTGACACCTTGTAACGACAGGAGGCTTATGGCCCCATCAGCTCCACAATTGTTTCTGGTAAAAAGTTGTCCAAATGTTAATGTGAGACACATTTCTAATAAGGCAACTACATTCAGTAGGCCTTAGAGGAACTCCTCTACAGTATCAAATGGGTGGCATCACCGAGTCTATGTCCATGTTTTATACAGTCAGTGGTTTTAAATGACACTATCCTGGGCATGAAATAATCAGCCTCCTCCTGTTTTGGAAGAGCTGAAAAGAAGCGGCACCACTATTTAGCAGACATAATAGTTGGCAGATATTAATTTGGGCTGAAAGCTTCTTCATTGTGTTTCCTATGTGATTGTAGGAGCCTGCTTTCGCCTCATTGTGTGCCTGTGTGAAAACAGATACAGAGTAGGTAACGTCAGACTTTCTGCTGACGTCAACCAACTATCTCTTTCTCTACTTTTCCACAGACAATAAAACACTAGCACCTTGGCTCAAGATGAAGCAGGACAAATCATACAGTGGAGCCAATTCACTTTCCTCCCTCACTCTCTCTCTCTCTCTCTCCCTCCCTTACTCACAAACACCACAAAGTTCTGCTGATTTAATCATTTTTTTCTTGATGGACAAACCCAAAAATAGCTGCTCTCTCTTCTGCGGTTGCCTTCTTGCTGTCTTTTTATCTCTCGGCCTATCTCTGTCTCGTTTTTCTGCTGCTTGAACTCCCACGTTCACAAACACATAAAAAAAGCATTAGTCTTTCAGATGATCAACCTAGTTATAATCCCTGATGACTGTGCTTCACACTTGTGTCTGTTATAAAAACACAAGATATATATTTAGGTTACAATCAAGTAGGTTATGTCTTAAAAAGAGGCTTTGGATAAGATGGATAGTTCATTACTGCCAAGACATCAGTGAAATAATTGGTATTTGTACTCAATCAGGTGCAAATATGGAGTTAATCAAGCAACACAACAAATAATTTTATGTCAGTCCAATCTAACAGTTGTTGTGATCCTCCTTCTAGCTGTGTGTAACAAGCTCACTGCTCATGCTCTAAGTACAATGACACTGTTCTGCTCAATTTGTCCAGTACACAGTCAATCTACTGAGATATTTCACTTGGGTTCAAAGTTGTGGACAAACCAAAAGACCCAAGACCATACCAGCCATTGAGCTTCTCTATGAGCTCAGGTAAAAACAAGAAACATTTCATTTATTTGACTGTGAGCATTTTCTGCTTTCTGTTTTGTGTTATCTCTAAACAGCTTCTACAATCCAGTACACAATCTGCTGTTGTTTGACAAGATTTGGTTTGTCTTTAGGCAGATAGTTTTGTTGCGAATCCACCAAGCTGTTTGACTTGGTCCAATAAAGTGAGTCTTTCAGCTCTGAAGTGCCTCTTTATTTGAGACTGTCTTGGCTTTTTAAAATGTGTACTAAATTTAAAAAAAGAGCAAGCAGGCCCTTAAACAGGAGTTGGCTCCCTCTTTGAGCAGGCTCATTCCTAATTACTAATTAGTCATTTGAAAATGAATCATGATTTAAATCCAACTAGCACCCTGCAATGTTTATTTGTTGAATAGTGTGTCACTATTTCTGATAAAAAAAGCATGTTTATTGTAAAATGAGGGAGAAAATCTGTTGAAGAGGTGCAGCCAAGAGGCCCTGGTTGCCTTGTGGTCACGTCCATGTACAGAAACGATAGCCCTTGAAGCAGACAGCCCAGCTTTGAGTCCAGAATTTGGCTGATTTCTTGTCGTTCCTATTCGCTTTCCCTGGTTTCCACTCCATCCACCATCATATGGATTTGGGTCATGTTCTTTACATGCATGTTACCTCATCCTCTCTGAAAATGTTAGACTCAGTCTATCATCCTGCCTTGCGATTTATCAGTGATCTGGGTTTTCGGACCCATGATTATGTTTTACATGAGAAACTTGGTTGGTCCTTATACAATAGGAGGATGGAACATTGGTATATCTTTCTTTATAAGGCTATTTTACATGAATTACCTCCTTATCTTTGTTCTTTACTGACTCCAAAAGCTGTCAGTAGCTGTAATCTTTGTTCTCATGGATTCATCATGCTTGAGATTCCTTGCACTCGTTCTGTCTGTGGTCAAAGAGCTTTTAATGTTTTTGGTCAGAGTTACAGGGTCATCTTAAACTTGAACGTTGTGTTAGTTTAGGAGATTTCAAAACTAGAATAAGGGAACATTTGACCAGTGTGTGCACATGTCTTTCTGCTGAAAGCTGCAGATTTGTTGATTGATGTAACCTTTGTTCTATGTCCTGTTTAATGTCCTGTGTGACACTTTTCATGCTGCTGTCTTGGCCAGGACTCCCTTGTAAAAGAAATTTCTGTATCTCAGTGGAAATAAATCCTGGTTAAATAAAGGTTAAATATAAAAATAAATATCTCTACAGCCAAAGCATATAAAGGCCCCATTTTAGCTCAGCTGGTACATCACGCATACATATACCGAGGCTGGAGTCCTTAATGCAGACTGGTTGTGGAATAGATGCTCAGTCCCTGCACATGTTTGGTTCACTCTCCCTGTGTATCCAGGTGTACACACTCAAAAACAGACTAGCTGTTTGCTACATTTACAAGATGGTATCATGTAGTTTCTACGTAATTAATTCACGTTTTAAGGTTGAATGTGATTATATTATGTTGATTACTCATAAAATGCAAGAACTTCAAATTTATGCATTCATTTATGTTGAGTCAATGTAATACCAACACGTCAGTTAAGCGAATCGTTTTTGACGCTCCAGAGCAGAAGGCGGGACTTCTAACATTACTATTTGGTTAAACCGGTTATGTATTTTTTTGATAATAAGGGCCCTCAGTATTGGTTGAATGTTGCATCTTAGCTGTGACACAGCCACCCACCACTAGGTGGGGCTACAGCTGCTACAGCTAATAAGCCTGCTCTGCCCGCTCTACTGCATGAATGTAAACCTGAATAATCGACAGATGGCATTTTGTAAGTGCAGTACAGGTAAACTGGCATATAACCACAATGTGTAGCCTCATCCAGCACATGCATGTAGATGTTAACCTGCAAGGATGGCTGGCAGTGCTAGCATTGCTTATGTTAGCTACATTAGTCAAACCAATCTGACATTGTCTATATGCTGAGAAATTTGAGTGCCACACATTTCAGTAACATTGAAAGTGGCCCTCTTTTGAAGATTGTGCATGATGAACTGTTGTAAATTGCAGTTAAAAAGGTTATGTTCAATACGTTTTTTTTTACAGTATTGCCATTTCAAGAAAAAAGCACCCAATTTTCACTTTTTTCTGAGCCCTTTTTTTAATTATCTTTCGACTCGTCAAGGAGTCTGAATTTAAATTTCTGAGTTACTGACAGGGAAAGTAGCTGCTTGAAGCACCCCTAGTTATCATCAGACTGTGAATTAGCTCTTTATTGATCCCTACATATGTAAATAAGCATACTGTATAAGTGCAGCTAGCACTCCTAACAACCTTTCTTAGCTTGAATTTTCTCCTCTCATTTCGTTTGATACACAGGAAGGCCCCCCATAAATGGCAATCTCTACCTAAGGTTTTATCACTGTCAGATAGCTGATGGGTTTTAAGACTGATGTAACTGTAACCTGATTTTCTTTGTGTTTAAGAAAGCTAGCTGAACAAAAGCAGCTTAGGCTCCAGTGTTTCTTGACTAGATAATTAATAGAATGATAAAAAAAGAAACATCATTGCTTGTAAAACCCTAATTAGAGTCAGCCTTTTATCTCATATGTTTGACTACAGTTTGTCCTACATTGAAGCACTGGTACAGCTGTCATGAAAGATAAATCTAGAACTAATTCAGCTTGTAATGTATGGCTGCAATTAACTCTTTTTCTTTCCTGTCTCTGTCTCTCGTCTCTTTCTCCCCCCAGGGCCGTACTACAACCCCAGGCCGAGGCAGCGCATCCCCAGGGACCTGGCCATGTGCGTCACTCCCAGCGGACAGTTCTACTGCTCCATGTGCAACTGTGGAGCCGAGCAGGAGACGGACTTCAGGCAACACCTGGAGAGCAAGCAGCACAAAGCGAAAGTGTCGGAGCTGAGATACCGCCATGAGATGGAGAACCTCGGCTACAGCTAAGAGACGTAAAACGAGGAAGGTGGGGGATGAAAATTCAGAGATAATAGCGGGACAAGACCAAAGTGTTGGAAAGTCATGACAGCCTCTTTTTTAGGGGGATATATAATAGGGGATTAGCCCTAATGGCCTCAAGAGCTTGTTGCAATTCATTCGATAAATGGATCAAACACTTAAACCCTCATATTTGACATAATGCTCTGGTACCATATACAGCTATAATTGGATTTTCAGGATTGATTTGATTTGGGTACTCATGAAATTCATTCTGTATATTGAACAAGGCTGCTTCTTGTCTGCACTTGACAAAGCTGTGGACTTGTGACATACAAGTCTCAAGCACCTTTTTTGTTTTTACAGTTTTTAAACTTTTTAAATCACTTAATATATATCCAGTGGTTCACGTAAGATGCAAGTTGGCTCTGTAAATGAATTGCACATAAATCTTGATGTTGTTGAGGCTAAGGGTGAAGGACTATAGGTGCACAACAAAACAAGAAGAAGAGGTAGGAATGCTTCAAAAGACAAGACCTAGCAGAGGGGTTTAAGCATTTACAGACAGTGTAAACTGTAGAAAACAGAAAGATACTTCTTGTTGAAGTAAAAGGCACAGAGAAGCAAAAACTCGAGGTCAGAAACAGATCTGATCCTTGGGGAAACAATCATCACTGAGGAAGAAAGCCTTGTTTTTCAATTCTAGTGTAAGATTTATCCCTGCAGGTACTTTTTATAAGCCCTACAGCTGGGACTTATTGTCAAAGTCGTGACAAAGAGCAAAATTAAACTTTCTTTTCCTCTTAAAGGAAAGAAAACTTAAAGCACTGTTAGTTAATATAAAACAAAGCACAAACTGTCATCTAATACAAAGTGTTACATGAATCTAAGCCAAACTGTAAGTGGACCTTTGTTCTGTTACAGGCTCAAGCCTGCACCCCTGCTAGCCTTGTGTGTGCCTTTAGTGAAAATTAGGCTAAAGAGTTAGCTTTGGCTAGCCATTTTTGGATTATAGTTATAAACAAAATCAACAGTATTGATGGGTTTTTCTATACTCTGTCATCTTTCTTCTTGTATTAAACCCTCATAAATATTAATGTAAATATCTTAAAATAACATTATAGATGTAAATTTGCTATATTAGACACAGACATGATTAACTCTTTAATGTTGGCCTAGCATATATTGTAAATACTCATAATCTATTTAATAACTATAAGGAATCTTGTACAAAGTGTGCACTGACTGAATGTCTGCCTATAAGCTCTGTATGTATGTGTGTCGATTTCACTGCTAACACATTCTGGGTGAACGTTTTGTTCATTTGTGAAGTAACTCTGGTACCATCCGTCTGTAGTGAAAAGCTGCTAGTCTCATCATATTTTCTTTAAAGCTGAGATTTCTTCAGAGGAAGAATAAAAGCTGAGTCTTTGTCTCAACACAAAAGTCAAACTGAAGTAGAAATGTGCAGAAACCTGGATGCATGCAGCTGAAAGCAGTTACATCTAAACTTCTAATTAGTTTGCAAATTGCAAATGAACGTGATACAGAGCTCCTGGATGTTTTTGGTTGTAAGACATATCATTAAATCCCCCAATCAGTCTTGATTCCCTGAGGGGACATAACCAGGTTTTACTGCAGTGAGGAACAGCTGCAGAGGAGTGTGATGGATTTTGTAAGGATTTGCAATCAGATTTCTGTTGTTTTTTTATTTCTTTTCACCCCATATATGCTCCTGTTGTTGGTTTTTTTGTTAAGACAAGACCATTCTGAAAGGATCAGTTGAAAATGAGGTGATTTTCTGTTTGTTTACTGGTGTTTCTGTTCTAAGTAGTCATGCTGAGGTGAATAGATTATACAGTCACACTTTAACCATCTAAAAGTGTGCACTGTGCCTTCAGTTACGGCTGTAACCTCTATTTTTTTTTCAAAGAAAGCATAAACAGCATTAAAACGTCCACGTTTTCAAATCACAGAAGGTGAGATATTTCTTTAACCTGAAACATGTGTCAAAAAATCAGGTAAGAACCTTTTTTGCAGCAGAGATATTTTTCACCTTCACATCATAAAATCATTTAAGTTTCATTTTTTCAGAAAGGTTTACAAAAATCTTTCCCCATATTTGTATAGGTTTTTCTTAATCAAGATGAGAATGCCATAAAATAATCACTCCCTTCAATACAACAATTCATACTGAATTAGCAATACAAGTCAAAATATTCACAATTAGATATTTCTTCAATGTTGTTTAGCCCTATCTAATATTGTGTTGGTTATTATTAGGGGTGCACCGATTTCTGGCCGATCACTGATCTTTAAAAAGCCTGACCAGCCGATTCCGCTTTTGGCCGATACCGATTTTTGTGTAACTGACAGCATACACCTTCAATGTTCCAATCTTATTTTATTGAAAAACATTGAACAATACCCGTGAAACAATACAAACTTGTTGTTTTAACTGCACATGAGGTAGTTCTCTCAAATATAAATGAAAAGTTTAGAGCATTGCTGTCCAAAATACTAAATTATATCAGTTCCTTTAGTCTTTCATTTTTCACATTTTAGTAGGAAGAAGTAGACAAGATCGGTGGATAATTTTGAAGATCCCCCAAAATTAAGGAAATCGGCGCAGATCAATCGGTGCACCCCTGGTTATTATATAAAATGATTTAATTTTTGCATTTGTTGAAAGATATGTAAAATGAGGAGATGGAAAAATTATTGCAATTGGATTTTTTCCCCAAATTTTGGAGCCCTAGTTTCCAAAATCACCTCTTTTTAGGGAATGAGAAAACATACTTTTAAATACTTTAGTCATAATTAGCATCTTTTTGACACTTTTATTGCTTTAAAAAAAGACACTTATTTTTCCCTTTATTCCAGAGCATGCAGACACAAAGCCTTGTCATTAGATGTGTTACCAAGTGAAATGAAGCAGCACCCTGGCTGTCTCTCCAGTGGTTCTGTTATCTTGAGGGAAAGGCAGCTGTTCACATCTTACATTTTTGTCTCCCGAGCACAAATACACACCTGATCACACACATGAGGACACTCAGGAGAAAAGCACTGTGAGGACAAAGTACTGTGGCGTTATGGGATTTAAACATGTGTGAGAGTGATGGCCAGAGAGGGAGAGACTAACGGAGCATGGAAATTAGAAAAATAGGTTGTTTTTTTTTTTTTTAGTCCACCGTGCTTCATGTTTAATCAAAAAGGTACAAAGACGAGGTGATGGAAGCAGAGCTGGAACCGAAGCTGCGGCTGAGACTCCTCTAGTCGAGGAATTCTTAACATGAGACACATTTGCAGTCTGTTAATAGCACTCCTCCTCCTCCTAGAAATAACACACTTTGTAATACTTGAAAGCATGGTTAACATAACCTTTCATTATGTTGACAGGCTCCTGAATTCAGAATGAGGGTCACACTTCAATACAGAACACCTTCAGCAAATGCACTTTCAAGAAATGCATGAAATATTAAATTGCCAAGGAAACAGAGGAAATGAGAAGATTGTAGGAAAGAATCAGGCTCATAATAAGCATCACCTACTGAGTTTAATGGCAACTTTTGTCATTTGTTTATTGTCATTTTCTTGGACTCACTTGACTAGTAGTTTCCAAACTGTTTTGCATAGGATCCCTTAATACATGGCAGTATCTTCTTGGTATGGCCTTAGTGAGACAACAGTTGATTTTTTCATTGCCAGATTGTTTCTCTAACCAATAAAAGGAAGAATTTGAAACCCAAGACCCAGAAAGATCCCAGGTTTTCTTCATGCCAATTAAATTTTGTACCCTAAGTAAATCGAACATTGTTGACCATTTGTTTTTAGTTAAAACTCCAATGTAATTAATCAAAGTCAGGTTTTTAATAACTTTTACAGCCCTGACTCGTAGAAGAATCCTATGTCTAATTTGAAGCATCTTTTGACTAAGCAACAGCTAAAAGCTGTGTTGCTCTTAGCTGTGCACGCTCTCAGTTAGAGCAAAACTGGCACAAAAAGAACCCTGCAGACACGGGCTGTTTAGAAATTGCAGGTAAGAACTGGAGCTAAGCCAGACCTTAAAATTTAAATCCTTAAAATTATTTGCTGTTTGCCTTGTCAGTCATTAATTAGCCATTTAAGCCTACCTAGTCACTTAGCATGTCTTGACCTACATTAGATTGGTTTTTAATTACTTTAATTTCTTCAAGTTTAGGTAGATAGAAGTGGCCCTAGTGCAGCCCTCAGTGGGAAAAGATTGGATACCCCTGTCATAAGTATTTTATCATGATTTTAGTTAGTATGACAAAATCTAATTTTGACCACTTCAAAGCAGACAGAGCCTTGACACCCCCCCCCCCCCACCCCCAAAATCTCAGGGGGGTTGCAAGGCTCCTTAGGGGGTTGGTCTCTACAGTATGACAGTATGGACACTACAGAATACCAAAGAATGCCTGTTTGTTATCATTTCATCCAAATTATCTTTGGTTGTGTGTAAAAAAGACGTGCTCAGAGTGTTAGTCTACTTTTCTCTTGATTCTGGAAAATCTTAATCCAGCAGGCTCTAATTTAAAAGACATTATGAAGCCTGGAATAACATGGAAACCACGGCATGTGGTAAACGGGCTAAACACGTCAAAGGGATGTTAAAGTGGGCTGTATTTAGATGGGTGCAGTGAAACAACTCTGCACATAAGGATGGTCAAATGTTTCAAGCTGTTTAACCAAAACAAGAAACCACTGTGGTAAATGTTGGCATTTACATACAGCCATAACTGTTAAGGGATTTAACAATTCAGAAATCTTTGCTTTTATTTTTTCCTTAATTTTTCCTAAATTGGTTTAATCTCATTGTGGCCTACAAATAAGACTGTATAGTTGCTGTTTGGTATAAAGCTGTTTTTAAATGGTTCAGATATCCAAGGTACTGTTTCTGTTTGTCCTCACTAACTGTTTTAGAGGCTATAATGGTTTGTAACTATATTAATCTATTATTCTGAACCACTGATTGTGCTATATTCGGTGAGTTCTCTGTTGTTATTATTAAATAAGCTATTATGTGAACGCTGATTTGTTTCAGCACCGAAACTTATAAGTTACACATCAGCTCTCTTTGTGAGTGATGAAGTATTATGTATTGCACTGTATGAATATTATCTGGTTGATTTTGTGCATGAGTAAAATTTAACTTTAAAGCTGTTTCGATAAAGTAGAGACAGGGACGACACCGTTTTGTACAACTGACTGGTTGAAAATGTTTTTATGCTGTGCTGAATCTACTAAAGGGCATTGGATTGAGTTTGTGATTTTTGCACCGAATATAAGGAAAACACTCAAGTTTGTAAGGGAAATTTGCTTCTTATGATATGCTGTTTAGTTCTAGTGATACCTTTACTACCATTGTCATTTTTTGCCTCTGAATAATTTTTATCCTGATGTTTACAAAGGTGAGAAGTTTTTATGGATATGTATAATATTTGATATGTTGTTTATTTATGTATGTGTTAAACTGTTGACTGATCAGACCAGGGTAGACGGGCAAAAGATCTATTAGAAAAATAGATAATTACTATACTAAGAAGATTTTATTCATTATTTTGATTGAATTAGACAATATAGGTTGGATTATAACACAACAAAGACAAGATGGACCTTGAAGGACATTTTACTTTAAAAACAGTTATTTTACAAAATAATGATGACTAAAACTGAGCAAATGTTCTCTGATTTCTAAACCACTTGTCTAGTGTCCGGAGGAAATTAAAACCCAATCATGTCTGAAAGACTTTAAGCTAAATGTTGTGTAAAATATTGGTTCATGGTAACAAGGTTGGTTAGTAGCACCAGAACCTCCCCTGTTACAACAAAGAAACACCAAGAACAGAAGCTCTTGTTTGTTGATAAAAGGTAAAGTGATTATGATTTTTTTTTCCAGACATTAGACCTTCACATACATTACAGCTGGGGACTGAATAATCTAGGTTTTATACCTCGAGTAACATGTAGCATTACATTTCCGAAAAGCATCGTTTTTGGTTTCTACTGACTCCGTAATTTGCAAAGTTAAGCTAAGCTTAGCAAATATTGCAGTGGAACCAGTATTTTTATTTAACTTGCTTCCAGCACGAATCACTTTAGATAAGGTGTTTTTCCCAAAATATCACATAGCCTATTCCTGGACAGCCATTTTTCTCCTGCCTTTCCTCTTGCAAACTCAAATGTTGTTATAATGTCATATTGCTGTTGCTATTTGCCAGAGTTACCCTCTGTAAAGACAGGAAACCTGGTTAATCATTAGGCTATCATTTTATTTTATCATTATCATTTCCACTGCTAATTGATAAGCACCAAAATGAAATTAAGACAAAAATCAAGTGAGGACAACATATCAATGGGGTAAAGATGGCCTGATTGTTAGGTTTTGCTCCATGGCATTAATGAAAGCGAGTCTTCCAATCTGGCAACACAGGTTCTAATCTAGAGCAAAAAATGAAAACAAAGGCTATTTCATAACTGGTCAACTGACGCTGGCTATTAACAACAATATTATAGATTTGACTCTGTTACACAATGCAAGGGGAATGGATTAAATTACACACAAACATAATGTTAGCTAGCCAATGAAAATGTCAGCAATGAACAATAATGTTGGTTATTATTATGAATTTGCCCATAAGCTATAAATTACTGGCTAGCAAGAATGTTTTCTAGCTAATGATAATGTTAGCTAAGAACTGGAATTTTACTGTTAGCTATAGACTTTTAGTAAACATGTAGCTAACAATAATGTTAGCTGTGAATTTCCCCATTAGCTATAAATTACTAGCAGGCAAACATGTTAGCCTAAGACAGTGTTAACTATGAATATAAATTTCACTGTTAGCTCTTAATTACTAGCAAACATGCCAGCTAATAGTAATGTTAGCTATGAATTTTCCCATTAGCTATGAATTACTTGCTTGCTATCATGTAAGCTAGCTAATGATAATGTGAGCTATAAATAACAATTTGACTGTTAGCTCTTAATAATTACCAACAAACATGCTAGCTAGCTATGATGCTTTCACTAAATATGAATTTGCCTGTTTGGTATAAATTACTATGTCAGCCAGCTAATGATAATGTTAGCTATAAATAACAATTTGACTGTAAGCTATTAATGATTTTTAACAGAGATGTTAGCCATAGCTAACATGATAGTTGGCTTACATATGCTTGTTTGATAAAAATTACTACCTAGCAATCATGTCAGCCAGCGAATGACAATCTTAGTTGTGCTGAGCTGTCATTTTTATGTTTAACTCACTGGCAGTTGGGTTGAGGCTCCTAATAACCATTGAACTGTTTGGTTATACACTTTTAAATTACTTAAAATGTCATCTTTTCTTTATCTACCAAAAAAAAAGGCAGGGCTGCTCTTATCAATACATCATAAAAAAAAGGATTCTCTTTATATATTGGCTTGTTTATGTTAAATTAATTTTTAATTTTCTTATCTGTAAAGTTATTTTGCAGCTGGGTTAAATCTGCTGTGCATAAAGATATAATTTCTACATATTTAATTCTTAATTTTCATAAACACAGTGCTGTAGGCCCTTTGTGCAGTCATCAGTGCTGCTTTAAGGCATAATAATAATAGCAGTCCAGCTGTAAAAATACAAAAAAGGCATTATAACTGCATTTGTGATCTAGCAAGTTGTCAAAGAAAAATGGTAGTATGGATGTTATAAACTCTTTATGTCTATCTGTATTGTTTTTGACTGTCCAGTCCACCTGCGTTGATTTTCTCTGTTTCAACTCACAGTAACTCAATGGCAAGGTGGAACAATAGGCTATTTTTGTCCTATATTAAAGCCCATATATCCTGGTCTACAGACTGAGTCATTCTTGTACACTGTCAGAATTCGGGACCCTTCCCCTCCGTTTACTGTAAGGGGCCCAAACATCCCCCTGCAGGACATTATACTCTTGTACTCTCTGTGAAAACCTCAGCACACTTTCAGTGCCTCTGAACAATGTTGCCAATAAACCGTTACTGACTGACTGTATGGGTGCCTGAACGACTGATGTAATAATTTCTGAGGCTGTGTGTGTGTGTGTATTTTATGACAGATGAATAAACGTGCAGATGATATTAATAACCACACTGAGTTGATGATTATTTCAGTGAATGTGCATCTCATTTGTGCTCTTCTGAGGCTCGGCTCGTACTGCTCCAGGGGAAATAACCGTTCTGTTAGCTGACGCTGTTATTGGCTCACAGGGAGAAGACGCCCTACATAGCCTAGTTTCCTGTGCACTGATAGCCAGGAATTACTCATTATTCTTCAAACTGCTTCTGCCAAGAAAGCTGTTCTTATGCCCCTGGTAGTTTGTTTGTTTGCCTGTCAGCGGGATATCTCAGGATGCCCATGAACAGATTGCCTGAAATGTGGTGCACTGGCCTCAGGTTTCTGTTGGTTTTTAGTGAGGATCCATAAACTTGGGTATGTGCCACTGGATGACTCATTGTATTTGTAACTGTGAAATAAGTGCCAGAATAGGAACTATTGTCACAATTATTGAGTTCTGGGACATAAGCCACACTATTTAATGACTGCATGTAGGTGCTGTGATATAATAAGTGTTGGGCAAATTAGTCCCCAGGCTTCTCTGCTCAAACCAGGGAGGCATAATTGTGCAGCTGCTGCATGAGGTACAAACTGTTTAGTCGCATAAAGACTCTATTATCAGGGGCACTTTAGTAATTATACACGAGGACGAAATACTATTAATACTTTATATTACATGGGACTTTATGCACCTCAGCATTAATAACTCCACTGCACAGGTTTATGCTCTCAAATACTGCAGGGACATTAATTCTGTTTTTAAATCTATTCAGAAGTTTTTTAAGCCATACACCACCTGCTCTTGTTTACGCACTGTGATCCAGAAAAATTAAATAAGCATTTGCTTGAACTGTTTTCTAGTATTTCATTCTCAGATAAGGCTATGACGTAATTGTAATCACTTCCTGGGAAAATAGACAAAAAATCTATATTGAAATCAGTATATGAAAACATGTAAATGGCTAATGAAACACACAGTCGATCAACAACACTTTGGAGTGTATAAGGCAAGGAAAATACAACGGGGAAAAGCAGAGATGCATGATAATATCAGCTCAACATCGGTAAAGCAGATGGATTGGACATATTCCATGTCTGTAATCAGGCAAATCCATCTTGCAAAGCTTCAAGCTAAAACAATACAATCCAACAATAACGTGTGAACCAAAAGTTGATTCCTCTGACAGCCTGTTATCCTGTAAAAAAGTCCCAGTATAACTTGGTTCATCTGAAAAAACTCCATTGATTGGTTTAGGCACAAACTTGTGATAGAATGTTCTAAATTAAGAGACTAGGTGTTTACACTGCATCAGCGAGGGTCCTACAAAGATTAAAGTAACAGTGATCTAGCCCCTCCGAAAATTCAGCACCATGGACAGAGCCAGCAGACACGACAGGTGTTTATCCAGAACGGTTTGGCTTTATTTTATTTCATGCAGTTTTAGATTATTGGGGGTTTTAGAATAATAGGTTTGATAGTTTTAGGGTGACTGGTTGATGCTCTAAATAGATTTTTGGTCCAGTGGGAAAATGCTTGAACAGTTAAAGATATTATGATGAGAGGCTTTCAAAACAATGGCCCTAAATCAGTAATGCCATGTGTGATAAACCATGAGCCAAACCTCTTTCACTCTTGCATTGTTTAATTTTATTTCACACAGTTGTAAGGAATGTGGTTACACCCACATTCCCTGAAACAGAGATTCACTCATGATCAGTTTATGGGGTATATTAATTCATTAGCATAAATTTCTGATCCGTCAAAGCGCAATGCCCAGTTAGCTCAAAGTCACTTTAATCACCTTTCTTCCCATTTCTGAAGCTGGGTTTATACGTCAGCAGTACATATTGACCATGTCTACATGCCTAAATGCATTGGTTACTGCCATGTGATTGGCTGATTAGATATTTGTTTTAATGAGCAGCTGAACATGTATACCTAATAAACTGACCGGTGAGTGAATACCCTTTCCTTTTACTTCATTTAAACATGCATTTTTTTTTTACAGAGTTGAATTTATTGCTGTGCTTAGCTTTGCTTTGGATCATTGTTTTCTGGTTGCCTTTTTGTTTTATTCTATATCTTACGGCTTACATTTTTAAACTAAAGGGCTTTATAACCACAAACAGCGACAGTTTCAAGTCTGCAGAGGTCACTTAGGTAAACACTTGTTTTGTTATTTACTGTATGAGGAAGTGATGATGCCCCCTGTGTAGAAATTGTTTTGTTTTTTACTTAAAGAAATAATGAAACGCTCTTTTGTCTTTCACACAATACCAGTATGTTTTGGCTCAACACAAAAGAGAGCTGCAGATTTCCGATCATATCTTGCACAGCCTGGAGACTTGCAACAGTGCTCTTTGTTCTGCTATTTAGACAGAACAGTGGAGGGAGAGAAACATTCGAAAACAGGAATTGTATCAGTGAATAGGTGTATACACCAAATAACTACCTGCAGGGTGCCTTTTGAAAGCTATTAAAAATGAATATGCAGTATGCATTCTGCCCTGAAGAAAAACTGGTTGAATACGCCCCAGTAAAATGTCAAAGATCTAGAGCTTGCAGCTAGAGGCAGCATCTTTACAAATCCTATCCCTACATTTCAATAGTAACCATCCTGAGGTGAATCAAATAGCAGCTGAATTTACAGATTTATTCAACTATTAGAATATTACATTGAATGAAAGTGATATGTGGAGTAAATCTCACAAAGTCACCTTGGTAACAATTCCTGTAGAAGTTTATTGAATATTGCACCCTTTTCAATGCCTGCATGTATTACAATCATACAAATTACAGACAACTATTGCCTCATATCAAAAAACATAACATTATGGTCATAAAGCTGCACTAAAAGAGGAGAAACCATGTATGGCAAATGTGAAAATAAAGAAGTTAATACTTAAAAAAAACCTTTATGATATGAACATGTTTCAATCACTGAAGTTTGCATCAGAGCTTGAAAAAACACGTCCAGTGTGGTCACATCTGTATATCTGCTACAGCCTAGGGTCTACCCTAGGGTTGTAGTGGATTTTTAGGTTTGCTTACCAAATGTTGAAGTTCATATATAGGTTGGCCTCCTAGAAGCTGTGGTTGATATATCGGTACACCTACCATAGGCTGTAGTGTATTTACAGGTAGATCTACTTTAATCTGTAGTTGATTTAGAAGCAGGCCTACCATAAGCTGTATTTGGTTTATACTGTAGGTAGGCCTTCCATTAGCTGTAACGGATATGAACGTAGGCCTACCTATAAGTCAACCATATGTTGTTATCAGCGTGTAGGTAGGGTTGCCATAGTCTGTACTTGGTAAATGGATAGACCTACTATAGTCTCCGTTAGACCTACCAACTTACTGACTGTAGCCTATACACAATCAAACCATCCTACCACATGCCGTTGCTCATATAAGGCTTATTCAGTTGTTGTAGGTAAGCCAACCACTGTAGTTGATAGTAAAGTTGGCTTACAATAGGCATTAGTTCATATATAAGTGGACCTACCTTAGGCTTAAGTTAATAAATAGGCCTATTATAGGCTATAGCTGTACATCAACTATAGGATGTAGTTTAATAAGGCCTACCATATGCTTTATTTGGTATACAGGTAGACCTTCAATAAGCTATAGTTAATATACAGGTAGACCTACCTTAGTCTGTACTTGTGTTTGATTTAACTTTCCCCCTGTTTTCCAGGAAGACCCACACTTCTTCAACAATTAAAAAAATCTATTTAAAATGTATTTTCTACAGTCATCTCCCTTTTTACACAGCAGTAAGAGTACTGCACATCTTAAAATCTGCAAGTGCAAATTATCAAGGAAATAAAATCTTCATAAATATTTTTGAAATACAACATCACAAATGTCCAAATGAAGTACTTCAAGCACTTAATGCTCATGTACACAGATGATAATAAGGTAAATAGGTGGCTTGATCAAGGAACAAAACTAGTCTCACTAGAAAGCCTTCTAAAGACAGACTTTGCTAAAACACTTTGATGTGGTTTGAACAACAACAACAAAAAATATTCACAATGGATGAATTGGCTTCATAGATTATATATACCTGCATTTAGAGCTGTAAACATGCAATCTAGACATCAGTTTTAATAATGCACTGTTTGATAATTCAATCATGAATTGCACATATGGTTAATGTTAAAGCATTTAGTGGAACCAAAGTAAATAGAGCATTATAAGAGCATGACCAAGCTGTTTGTTATTCTTGTTGTTTAGCGCCCTCTGCTGGTCACCAAACAATTTGAAAACGGTGTGAGTGGCTGATGGATTTTAAATATTTAAATGCAGGTTTTTGACAAAGAAACCCCACCTTTTCATGTTTTTCCTGTATAAATACATTTAGTGTTGCTGATTGTCAAAGTACGTAAGACTACTGTGAGTTTTTTGTGTTTTTTTAAATGACACAGAATCTGCTGTTTTAGTGAGTCTGTTACAAGTGCACTTTAAGGTTAAACACACTCAAAATACCAAAATGAGCACACATTCTGTAGAGGCCATTTCCTTTGTTGATTAAAGGGGAAAAAAGCAGAAGGACTAGACAGGGATCATACAGTCAGGGCTTTCACTGAAGTGTGACCCATAACGTGTCGGTAGTCTGGTCAGGCAGCGCCAGCAGAACTGCTGATTGCAGCGAGAGCAGGACATAATGTTACATCCACCATTTTTCTACAACACAGAACAAAACATTATGTGTTAGCAGGCACAGCTGTTAAATCCAGTTAAAGCTTTAATGTTATAAAGAGCTATAAATACCTCTATTTTGCAGAAGCAGTGGGGACAGTTCTTGCTATTGACGACGATCCACTGCTCACTCAAACCCTCCTCCAAGGTGAAAAGCATCCTACTGCGGCCGTATCTGCGCTCCAGGAGCTTCTTCCTCTCCTTACTGCCTTTAGAGTAGTCTTCCCACAGAGCCTTGATCCCCTCTGAGACACAAGCAGACACAAAAACACAAATCACTGTAAAGAAAATGTGGATTTATATAAACTCAAAATTCAACCCAGGAAAGGGACCTAAGATTAAAATTGTGAATGTCATCTGTTACCACAGAAAAGGGAAAAGTTTTTTTAGATGTGCTTTTATTTTCTTCTAATTCTAAGATTAAAGTTAGATTTCTGAGATTAAAGTCAGAATTCTGAGGTCTGACTTTAACCTCAGAATTCTGACTTTTTTCTCACAAGTAAAAAAAAAATTGCATCTCAAGTTTTTTTTTCCAGTGGCCCTAATCCTCTTCCCTATTACACCTCAAACAGCTTGATGTGGTTATTCCTCTGGCTTTTTTTAATGCAGATGAGAGAATTACATAAAGAAATGCCTCCAGATTATGTAAACAAGTATATTTAGCTAACTTTATTAGCTCTGTATCAGTATGTGCATAGTAAAAAGGATGGTCATGTTTTGTTAAAGGAGGTAGGGCACGGGGTATAACTTTAAAGCAGTCACAGAGCCCAGTTAGAGCCTTAACATTACACATCAGTGTGCTTAATTTTAGTGTTGTTTAATATGTTGTTAATTGGTGCAACAGTGTATTATACAGGTGTATAAGTGTGTAATACTGCCGACACTGAGCAGCATTGGCCCTTAGAATAACACATCAAAGAGTACAGCCTAGACCCGCCCTCTTTTAAAGCATCTTGAGATAAATTTGGTTATGAATTAGCACTGCACAAATAAAGATTGATTGATTGATTTAAGTCATCAGGCTGCCCTGGTTTCCCAACATCTGATGCAGACCTTGTCCAAGTCTGAGTAGTTTAGCTCTTGATTTGTTTGCACTCATATCAGAGGTATAGACAGGTGTTTATGGCGTTAAACACAAAGTCATACACTGAAACGTGTTTGCTTCCGTACCTTCTGTTCGTGGCAGGGCAACACCAGGCTGTTCAGTCTCATCTGTCTTTGTTTTTGTTTTACCCTCTTTCTGACAGTTCTTTGTTCCATGGTAGGTTTTCTTGCAGGCAACACAGAAGGCATATCTGCAAACAGAGCACACTGCTGCCCTGCTGGACTTCTCCCGAATGACAGCTGCAGCACAGGTACGTCGAGGACAATACACCACATCTAAGAGGAGGGATGACACAAGGGTTATTACCTCCGCCAAGGGGGTTATGTGATCAGGTGGGTTTGTTTGTTAGTTAGTTTGTTCATTTGTTAGCAAGATAACTCAAAAAGTCATGGACAGATTTTCAGGAAATTTTCAGGAAATGTCAGAAATGGCATAAGGAAGAACTGATATGATTTTGGGATTGATCTGGATCACCATCTGGATCCAGGAATTTTTTAAAGGATTCTGTACTATTGGGAGATAGGGCTGCGCTGTTACCACTTTACACCAGGAGATAGCAGACATGAGTAACTTATCCAAAGTTTTGGAGTTTATAGAGTTTGAAAGATGCACGCCCAGTCGAGGAGACGAGTCGGAGCGTAACAGAAAGAAAGACAGTGAACTGTAGCGAGAATACTCACAATGCTGGGAGGAATAGAGAAATATTCACCCTCTGCCATGACTTTCACATGTAGCGAAGCCAATGCTTTGCCTCACCGTGTCTCTGCCCCATCGGGGAGGGAGTAATCGGCGAATTAGATTTTGTGAGTGATTGGGATCACTGTCTGGATCGAGGAATGTTTTTAAAAGATTCATCACTACTGGGAGATAGGGCTAATGGTGGAGGTCTGCGCTCTCTGAGTGCTTTTCTAGTTTTTTCACGAATTAGAAAGTGTCCCGATAATAATTCAGTGTGTTGTGTTAACATATTCTCTCACAATTGGTTCCAAAATAGCTGAAAAAAACTCACATGATTGAAGTGAAACAAACACCAACCTTTCTGTAATGCAATCCTAACACATGCTCAGTTTTGTTAACCTCCTAAGTCCCTGCATGTACATATAAGGACATTACATTATGGCATATCTACAACATAGTAATAATACTGCAGTTAGATTTCTTTAAGACAATTCTCCAGAAAGTCCATTAAAGTTTAAGTCATTTGCTGGAAATGTTGGGAGAATTTCATGGACATTAAAGGGAATTTTGGGGAAATATTTTGGAAATTTTGCTTGGAAATATTTAAGTATTTCCATGAAAAATTTTGGAATAGGTTTGTATATTTTGGAAAGCTTCACTGGAGGTTTTAGGGGTATTTGCTTTAAATTTCTGGGCATTTTCATTGGGAAATTTGTTCGGAAGTTTGAGGGAATTTGATTAGGGATTTTTAGGCATTTTCATGGACATTTGGGAAGGTTTTATTCAAATTTAGAAAGATTTTTTTTTTATTTTTAAGGTGAATTTGATTTGTAATTTTTTTGGTGTTGCCTTGGAAATTTGGAAATTTGATTTGTATTTTTTAGGGGGGTTTGGGTTGGATGTCCTTTGAAATTTTCAAGAATTTTCATGTTTTTGAGGAATGTATTTTGTTCATTTTTGGGAATTTGATAAGGAATTTTGAGCGGAATTGGCTTTAAATTTGGGATAATTTACATCAAAATTTTCCCGGAATTTACTGGAACTTGGGTAATTTTTTTGGCAGAATATTTAGGTCTTATGACAACATTTCAAAGAATCATTTGGGGAAATATTCTCAGAAATTTTGGGGTACATATTATGGGATACCTTAAAACATGTTTAAGAATTTTAAACTTCAGATCATTTCTTTCCCATTTTAGGGAATAAATGTGGATTTTAGAAAGAAAAAAATCCAATAAATTGAGAACTTTTACTTATCCCAAACAAGTGGGGGTAAAAAATTCCATTCTAAACAAAAGCTCCAGTCTCAGGGGGTTAAACATGAAGGAAACAAACCAGGCATGGAGTCCAGAGTCATCTGTAGCAGGAGGCGATCATAGCGGCTGAACAGCTCCTCCCCGACCAAACTCCTCACCTACCAACACACATGTAGAGACTTATTAAAGAGTGTTTCAGATAATGATGATTTGGCAATAAATAGAAATAGTTTTATTACCAACAATATCACTGCAGATGTCAGCTTATCACAAATCCTCCAAAACTTTATTGATAGTTGCCATTACATACAGCCATAAACACCACTAGAAACTATTAAGACAGCAGACAGCTGAGGATAGTACCTGTGCTGGTGTAGGGGTGGCAGAACAGTCAGCATTGGGACAGGTGACGCCTTTGACGTTCCCCTCTGTGATCTGGAGCTTACAGAACTCACCGAGACAGCCCTGACAGAAGATGTGACCACATTCAAGCAACTGAATGCACTCTGAACCAAGCCAGCCAACAAAACAAATATCGCAGTCAAACACGGTGGTGTTGAACTCTTTCTGTTTCTGAGCCGCGTTGTGGATCAAGAGCTGAGACAAGAGGGCTTGAGATGGAGTAAGGCAGAGACCAGAGGGGTTAGTAGCAGGAGGAGATGCAAACTCACTCTGCCCACTTGAATCCAGTGGTTTTGGAGAGCTAGAGGTGGGTGATACCGAGGCTGAGGCATCATCTCCATTGAAGTTTTCTTCCTGGTTATTTAGATCAGACTGAGCAGAAGAAACATGCTCTGAGAAAGCCTTCAATTCTGACGTCTGGTCAGCCTCCCTCTCATTGGAGGATATTTGGTCAGAATCTGCTGAATGTTTTTGGATCAGAGTCTCTTCATTAGAGTCTGAGTTTAGCTCATTCTGGCTTAGTTTGCTGTCATGGGATGTCGAATTATTTTGTCCTAACTTGACAGCCTCTAGAGAGTCTTTGCTGCTCTGGTCTGATGGTGCTGGATTCTGGCTATTGTCAGGATTCCCAGTCAGATGCTCATCTCCTGAGGATGATGCAGAGACGTCTGACTCATTGTTTTGCTCATCTGATGGGAGCTCCAGCAGAGAGTGGATGTCCAGGAACTTGAGGGCATCCTCTTTCAGAAACTGTATCCATGTGAAGAGCACCACAGTGCCTCCAGTGTCCTGATAGAGATCAGTAAGCTGAGCAGTCAGTGCAGAGAGCTGGAAGGAAAAGAGCAAACTGATGTAATCTTTATGGATCCTCTGTAATCTGCAGCCACTTCTGTCCTTGTGACACTTTCACATGCTCACTCCCTAGTAGTAAATATGTCTGATAATGTTTGAAATGACCTACATTACTTCTGCGCATTACCTGTGAGTGTGTCAGCCAGCTGCAGGTGAGAGTAAAGGAGGGAGGAGAGGATGATGGGTAATCCTCAGGGAGTTCAAAGGTCAGACACAGTGGAGGGAGGAATGATATCTCATACTGCCTCTGAGTTTCACCTGAGAAACAAGAATAAACATGTCAAAGAAACAAAAGTCAAAGAAACACACCTGGTTCAAGAAAACAAGTAAATCCCCCTTATTTAGTAATTCAGTATTTTACTTTTCAGAGAAATATTGTACCTTTTACACCACCATATGGCAGAAAAGCTAGTCTAGTGGTACTTACATGGTGATAACCTAATGAGCCTTAATTTTGCTAAAGATGTTTTCAGCTGCTTAAAGTTTAATCAAACATTAATTTACCACCAAAGTTTGACATATCATCCCATAACTCAATAACTTTGTGAGGCCCAGAGAGGGCTCCTTTGACCCTCTGGGGAGTCCTGAACCCCTATGGTGGAAACCGCAGGAATAAACTCCTCTAACTTTAAATAAAGGAGCTGGAACTACAGACGGTTTTAAAGGAAACTATTTGGCAGAGATAGAAAATTTCCTTGGCCCCATGCTCCAATGGGTATTAGGGCATTGGGAAGGGTGTCTATCAAATCTGATAAATAAAATACAGTTTAAAAAGTTATGAAATAACGTGAATATTGAGTTTGTCTAAAAAAAACAAAACTGACCCCTGGACCTTCTATTAAGGTTCAAGTCCTTCATAAAGCCCCACCATGTCTTCATATCAAACAAACTGTTAGATCTGTACAGACATATAAAATTAATTAATGGTATAAAATAAATTAAAAACAAATACGTTATGGCAGACGAACTGCTATTACACCTGTAGTGCTCATATATTGTTTCTTATTAGGGACACATACATTAAATCATGCTAATAATAAATTATTTTTCTTAACTTCTGTAAAAGATTTGAGTACCTTTTCCGCCACTAAACCCTTCTTCCTGTGTCAATAGCAACATAATTTCACCGAGTGGCCTGACTTACCTTCTTTTAGAACCACCGTGAAGTCAGCAGGCAACTCAACAGACGCTCGGATTTCTCCGGCAAACTTCGACTCATGCCGGAAAAATTCGTCCGAATCAAAAATACTGTGGAGAGCGAGCAGTTCGTCTTCTTGCTCCTCTCTGTCCGCGGTCATACCTTTCGTCACAACCGTACGTCAGGTCAGCCCTTCCTCGATTTTAGAGCTGGGTTCTTCTTCGTAAAATAAAGTAAAAAACTGTATGAAATAGTTTCTATTATTAGTCTTTTTCGTTCAGGCCTACGCTTCGTTCCTGTCAGCTGAGAGTCTGGTTCGTTTGCATGCCTGTTCCTGGTGTGACTGCCCGTCCCTTTGATGACTCATCTGTTTATGAAGCTAACCTCATGGAAACCCCAGGCTACAGGGCTGGTTATATTATTCTATTATAGCACACAAAAGTCATGTGGCATTCAGGGTAATCGTGTAAAACAGTACTTCTTTATAACAACAACGAATTAAATGTAAACATAACCTGTAAACGTGGTAAAAGGATTGCATGTAACAGGCTTAGCGGCCTAACATTACTTCTGTGCAATTTTGAGGTACTTGATTGCTTTACGAAGGGTTACCTCCACTAAGGGCCAAAAGTATCAATGAAACCTGTTATTAACCCATTGAATGTTAAATGAAAATTTATCTTTGCTCTAGTATCTGAAATCCCAGGGAATGTATGTTAATGGATATGGCTCAGGGTCTTTTTTGTTTCTTTCAAATTTTGATAGTTTTTTTAAAAAGTACGTTATATTTTTACCAAATAATTCTTCAGCAGCTGATTCAACAGCAATCTCTGAAAAAAAAAACTTTTATAAAATGGTACCAAACAGAAATTTCAACATCACTCCATCTATTTTCTAACTCTCATCAAGAGAAGGGTTGCAGAGGCAGTAGACAAGTTGACCAGAAGAGTAACACAACATAATCACATGGAGATACATTATATAATATGCATGCATTTGTAGAGTTAAAGAAAACATATTCTCTTTTATTTAATACAAATGTGAATGATGATGAAGCAATATTTAATGTAAAAAAAACCAATTTCAGCATTTTGCAGCAAACACCAAGTGAAACATATCTACTTTGAATTCAATGTAACTAATAATTGCTCCCGATCTAGAAGAAATGCAAATTATAATAATACAAATGTTTTATTTCTAGAGACCAAGTCTTATACTTGGAGGGAAGAAACAGCTTTGCTATAAACAGTTAGACCTCCTTTAAAACAGAAAATGCACAATCAATGATTTTGCTTTAAAGATTATTAATCTGTATTAAGAGCTGCAAACATACAGCTAAGACATGAGTTTTTTAGTGCAATCATTCATCATCATTCAGTAAATCCTGAATGATTAATATTGTTTGTTATAAAAAGGCACAAATATAAGATATTTGGTGATGCTGAAGAGTGTAACCAAGGTGTTTTGCCATTCTTGTTATTCATTGCCCTCTGCTGGGTATTGAACAGTATGGCAATTGGTGTAAATGAAATATTTTTAAATTAAATGAAAGTTATTGACAAACTCTTTAATGTAATGCACGGTTTGATTTTAATTATGTATTTTTTACATAATCAAATGCAGTACTTTTTTTATGACAGCAGCAAAAGTATGTAAGACTTTTTTGTTGGATTGGATGTGATTTTTTACAGGTATTGGAAGACTATTAGTTATTGATAAACAAAATCATTCATTTGGATTCATAATTAATGAGGTCCCACAATGAAAACAGGGAACATCCAACCAAAAAAGGGTCAAAAATTACTCTAAGAATTTGGATTTCAGTTACTAGTTCTCAATGGTAATTTAATGCTTGGGTTAGCTGGGGCCCAGGGCCTCTAGTTTTGAGACCTCCATGGGGACTTCATGCTCAAAAGATATACCATGTGACTTACATTTACTGCAACAAACACCTTATTGATGGTGTAACTATCCATTATTTATTATCTACACAGTTTATACTGTGTGGAGCTGTAGGGTGCTGAAGCGGGGTACAACCTGTCACAGGGATGACGTGTAGAGACAAACAATGAGGCACACTCACACCAACGGTCAATTTAGAGTGAACAATTAACCTCGTGAGCATGTCTCGGGGCTGATGGAGGAATAGGGAGCATTGCATGCAAGCACAGAAAGGCCCTGTTTAAACCAGGAATCCTCATGCTATATTGCAACAGTGGTGACCCCTGTGCTGCTTGGTGTCACTATGCTTTTATTTATTTATTTGTTTTCTTTAGGCCTCGGCCTTGTTTGATCAGAGCAATCTCAAACCAAACGGTACAGGACAGACATTTCAGCATCCATCCATCCATTTCTATTGTTCAGTGGGGCCAGGCTGCAGTGACAGCAGGCTAAACAAGCTGGCCCAGACGTCCCATTCCCCAGTGATACTTCTGATTCCTCCTGAGAGATTCTGAAACATCCCCGGACCAGAAGGGATAGAAAGTTCCAGTGAGAACACTGGAACAGAATCATATAGAGCTTCATTATATGCATACAGTACATTAAGTGTGAGCCAACATATTATGTTTTAATCTTGTGATATATGATAATAATGTAACAGTAAATGAAAAAATCCAGCATCTGGCTGCAAAGAAAAAGTAAAACATGACTGCTTTTAATAAAATAAAACTGATATGTGACTGCCCCCACTCTGGCAGCAATAACATCCCATAACTTTACTTTTTATCCAAAGACATCTGAAAACTTCAGACAACAGAAATACAACACAGTAAGGACCAAAAGCACATTTTACACGTACTTGAATCAGTTTTATTTGATCCTCTTTCTTTGCTGAAAACCTGACTTGATAGAGTGATCACATTCAACTCAACTCAACTCAACTTTATTTATAAAGCACTTTAAAACAACCACAGCTGAAACAAAGTGCTGTACATAAGTAGACAAAACAATGCAGGAATAAAACAATTAAAACAATGAATACATATAAACACTAAAATAATTGTTTCATTGTTTTTAAAAAACAATTTAAGAACAATAAAACAATAACTAAAAGCAAATCATAAAACACTAAAACAGGATTCATCTTCATATATGCATAGAGATAATCTTATTGAGCATGTCAAGATTTATCACTCCAGCATATTTGTTGTAGGAATTGTAATTATGGGCCACTATCAGGTTTGACTGGGCCCAGGACGGACTGACCCAAGAGTCCTAACGGTTGTCTCCACACCATGGTCTAATCTGCTGCTGTGTATTACATATCATATTCTCTCTAAATTCCATTTAAACTTTATTAGGGGTTGAAATAGCAGCAGAGGGTCTGTCATTGGTTGGAAGAGTATATGCAGTTGTGACTGAAGCGTGGGGTTGCACCACTTTTTGGTGGTCCGCCGAGGCAGGCCCAGCAGAACGGCTGTCTGCACTGGGTGCACATCATCATGTTACATCCACCGTTTTTCTGCAACATAAAACACAACAAACATACGATTAATCAACAACAGCTGTTTAAAACAGACAGAACTCTACATCAGATAATAAAGATAAATAAATAAATACCTATTATACATGTTAAAGTTAATCTAAGAGCAGCTCAACTTTAACTGTTACAATAACAAATATCAGTCCTCCTCATTTCATTTTCATCTTAGCTGCTTATCCTAACATTAGAATGTTCAGTCTATTATAATACAGAATTATTACTGCAGTAACTACACATAGAGTTAATATTATCACTGACACTCTAGCCATTTAGGCCAGAACAGATATAATATGGATTTGTGGTCAGGACAACCATAAATTTATCTTATTCATAGAGTCCCTCTATGCCCTCATAATCCCAGCACAGCTTCAGCAGATGGCTGTTCAGCTGGAGTCTGGCTCTGCTTGACGTTTTTGTCTGGTAGAAGTTAGATTTTTCTTATCACTGTAACTTTGCGAAACATTACATATTGCTTAGCTCATGGTGGATTATACTAGGCTTCTGTTAATAGTACTTCAAAGATTATGGTGCAGACCTGCCCTGTTTGTAAAGTGTCTTGAGATAACATTGATTATTAATTGGTGCTATGTAAATAATGATTAACTGAAATACCTCAATTCTGCAGAAGCAGTGAGGACAGTTCTTGCTGTTGTCAACAATCCAGTCCTCACTCAGATAATCCTCCACAGTAAAAAGCAAATTATTGCGGCCGTATCTGCTCTCCAGGAGCTTCTTCCTTGCCTTACTGCCTTTAGAATAGTCGTCCCATAAAGCCTTGATCCCCTCTGAGAAACACAAACAAACAGTATCTCACGGTGGAAACGCATCGTATACAAGCTGAACATTCATGCTATGAATGGGGCTGTAATTTTAGGTGGATCACAGATTGTTACAGTCAGACTGCTATCCAAAAGTTGGACAAACAAATGTATGCTTTCTTACTTTTTGACTGTGGCAGAGGTGCTTCAGGGCGCTCTTCTCTCATCTTTTTAACTATGTTGATCTTCTTCTGACAGTCCTCTGTCCCATGATAGGTTTTTTTGCAGGCCACACAGAAGGCAAAGTTGCAAACAGAGCACATTGCAGCCCTGCTGGACTTATCTAGAATGACAGCTGCAGCACAGGTAGGTCGAGGACAATACACCACATCTAGAGGAGGGACAAAATTTGAGTTTTTTTAAATCTACTTTCTCTTTCTTAGTACTGTTTAAAATGCGAAAAGCTGGCTGCTACAAAACCTAATCAAATGGTGCATAGGGCACATAAACTAGGGCTGTAAACATTAATCCTGGTGCAATTAAGGTTGATAATTAGTGTTATTTTATTAATTGCACTGATTGCATGCTTTTTTGTCCCTATCTGCAGAATTTAGTGAAGCCACTTCATCTCCTTACAGCCACAGTGATTTAAAGTAAGTTCACCACTGCTCCTTCAAATCTCATTTCACGTTTAAAACAATCACAAACAGCTCAATGGACAGTCAAAAGTCATCTGCACCTTTTGTTACCCTTTATTTATTTTCTTGGTTCATGTTACACTCTCTGATCTACCCAAAGATATAAATATACACTTTTGAAAAAAAGCATGTTTTTTCCAAACAGGAGCAGAACTACCCTTGGTTTAAAGGAGAACAGAGATCCAAAATGAAACAAAAGCTGTTTTAAAAGCAAAAAAAAAAAAAGGAAAAAACTGTTTGTGATCAACAAAATTCTGAGATTAAACCACAATGTAAAAAATGTTAATCCTTTGACAACTCTGAAAAAACCCACACTTGATTCATTCATAGGCAGTAAAATATGTTATAAAATCTATAGATTTTATATTCTAACTTTCGAATAATTTTGACGTAATTTTGTCTGCATGCCAATGTGATTGAAGCATTTTCATCTCTAAAAAGTTACTCCAAATCATTCTTGTTTAGCGGGATTATGAATGCTTTTTTATGTAAATAAAGCCCTTCAATACAAGCTCAGTTTAAACAAACATGAAGGAAACAAACCAGGCATGCAGTCCAGACTCATCTGAAGCAGGAGACGATCATAGCGCCTGAACAGCTCCTCCCCGACCAAACTCCTCACCTACAAAAACATACATTAAAAAACAGAGGGATGCAATGAGTGAGGAAGACGCTCTTATTTCATGAGGGTTTTTTATGTCGATTTATAGAAGTATATTTGCCTGAGCCAAACAGATATTTACTTCCTGCAGTAGGTTCAAAACTCAGCAGCATGGCTTCTAACTAAAACTAGGAGATCCGAGCACATCACTCCAACTACATCCTCTTTACAATGGCTCCCAGTGTGTTTTATAAATGATTTTAAGTACCCTGAGATACTCAGGCAGGGGTCTCGTAGCTGTCTCGGGGGCCCGGATGAAAACTAGAGAGGACAGGACATTCTCAGTTGAGGCTCTGGAACACCCTGCCTGAGGAAATCCGATTGGCCGAATCTGTGGCTTCTTAAGATACACTTTTATCGGAGAGCCTTTCCTGACTTTAATAGAGTTTTAACTGCTTTTATTTACTTAATTTTATTTGAGCTTAACATGTTTTGATTTTTTTTTACCTGTACCCACTTTGCTGCCTGATTTTACCTGTGTTTATGTGTGTTGTTGTCTCTGTTGCTTATGAAGCACTTTGTATCTCTGTTTTGAAAAGTGCTCTAAGGACCTGTGTCCACACATTTTTAGCTCTTGCAGTGCTCATTTTCAGTACAAAACCAATATGGTACCAAATTCTCAATGTTCATTGCCCTAAGTGGAAAAAAAGCCCTAGGTATCAGCTGTTTTTTGTTGCTGCACCCTCAACACTTTTCGTTTGAAACAGCTTGAAATCACAAAGCAAAGCTTCAGTCAGACATTGTATTGAGGAAAGTGAGAACAGACAGACAGCTGAGGATGGTACCTGTACAGGCGTAGGGGTGACAGGGCAGTCTGCATTAGGACAGGTGACACCTCGGACATTCCCCTCTGTGATCTGGAGCTTACAGAACTTGCCGAGACAACCCCGACAGAAGATGTGACCACATTCAAGCAGCTGAACGCACTCTGAGCCAAGCCAGCCATCAAAACAAATATCACAGTCAAACACAGTGGTGTTGAACTCTTTCTGTTTCTGAGCTGCGTTGTGGATCAAGAGCTGAGACAAGAGGGCTTGAGACAGAGTGAGAGAGAGACCAGACGGGGTTTGGTATTTAGTTTGAGGGACTTCTTTAGGTCTAACTGGCAGAGAGGCAGATTCACTTTGATCCAGCAGATGTGGGGAGCTAGAGGAGCGTAAAAATGAGGCTCCATTAGAAACTTCTTCCTGGTTAATTAGATCAGACTGAGCAGAGGAATCATACTCTGAGACAGACTTCAATTCTGAGGGTTCAAGCGTCTGGTCAGCCTCCCTCTCATCTGAGGAAATTTGGGGAGAATCTGTTGGAGGAGTCTCCTCATCAGAGTCTGAGTTTAGCTCATTCTGGCTGAGTTTGCTGTCATGGGAGGTTGAATTATTTTGGTCCAAAGCTTCAGCTTCCTGAGCATCTTCATTTGTCTCACCCAATATCAGAGAATCTCTGTGTTTGCCAAGATCCCCAGCCAGATGCTCAGCTCCTGAGGACGATGCAGAGACATCTGACTCATTGTTTTGCTCATCTGATGGGAGCTCCAGCAGAGAGTGGATGTCCAGGAACTTGAGGGCATCCTCTTTCAGAAACTGTATCCATGTGAAGAGCACCACAGCGCCCCCAGTGGCCTGATAGAGATCAGTGAGCTGAGCAGTCAGTGCAGAGAGCTGGAAGGAAAAGAGCAAACTGATGTAATCTTTATGGATACTCTGTAATCTGCTGTGTCAGTCTGTGTTTTTATTGGCCCACATTACCTCTGCTGATTACCTGTGAGTGTGTCATCCAGCTGCAGGTGAGGGTGAAGGAGGGAGGGGAGGAGGCTGGATAGTCCTCGGGGAGTTCAAAGGTCAGATACAGAGGAGGGAGGGAAGATATCTCATACTGCCTCTGAGTTTCACCTGAGGAGTAAACAACATTTTTCCTTATAAAACTTACAGTTTTGCAGCCTGATTTAGCCACTGGAGTGATTCATACACACAACTTTATCTGGCATTTCAATTTTACACTGCTTTAAACTTCTACACACTACAGCTCAGACAGATATATTCTTACTGTTTTAGGCTTATTTCTATATGTATATTAATGTAGATTTCAATGTTTTAGAAACATATTATTTCTGCTCCAAAAAGCCACATGTGATAAACTTAGAAAATAAAATACATTACTGACAACTAAACCAGTAATATTCAGAAGTCCTTAAACAAGTTTAAAATATCATTAATAACTTAATCAAAGATGCACTTTACCTCAAACATCCCACACTGGGCTCATGATATCAGAAATAATTTAGAGCTAACATCACTTGTTTAGTTTTGGTTTGTTTTTTTTTCCACAAAAAATAAATAGCAAATTTGGAAACCAGTTTTGAAAAGTGCATCTGTTAATAGTTAATACAAATCTGCCAACCTTGAGGAACACCAGGGTAGGCTACTGCTTAAAACGTTCTAACAATGACATCAATGTGTTTAATTCAGTTATAAGAATTGTGTCCCATATCTTAATATATAACATAATATAGAAAAGTTCTTAATTCACCCAACCCTTTGTAAACAATAAGGAAATTTTCTCCAAGAAGGCTCATTTACCTTCTTTTAGAACCACAGTGAAGTCAGCAGGCAGCTCAACAGACGCTCGGATTTCTCCGGCAAACTTCGACTCATTCCGGAAAAATTCGTCCGAATCAAAAATACTGTGGAGAGCGAGCAGTTCGTCTTCTTGCTCCTGTCTGTCCGCGGTCATACCTTACGTCAAAACCGTACGTCAGAGCTGGGTTTTCTTCGTAAAATAAAGTAAAAACTGTATTAAATAGTTTCTATTTTTAGATTTTCGTTCAGGCCTACTCTTCGTTCCTGTCAGCTGAGAGTCTGGTTCGTTTGCATGCCTGTTCCTGGTGTGACTGCCCGTCCCTTTGTTGACTTCCCTGTTTATGAAGTGAACGTCATGGAAACCCCAACCTATAGGGCTGGTTATATTATTCAGATATAGTACACAAAAGTCATGTGGCAATCAGGGTAATCGTGCAAAACAGAACCTCTTCATAAAAACAACGAATTAAATGTAAACATAACCTGTAAACGTGGTAAAAGGATTGCATGTAACAGGCTTAGCGACCTGACGTTACTTCTGTGCAATTTTGAGGTAGGCTACTTGTTTGCTGTGCAAAGGTTTTCCTCCACTAAGGGCCAAAAGTAGCAACCTGTTATTAACCCATGGAATGATATATATTTTAAAAAAAATCTTTGCTGTAGTATCTAAAATCCAAGGAAATGTATTTTTATGAATATAGCTCAGGCTATTTTTGTTTCTTTCGGGTTTGAATTGTGTTTTTAAAAGTAGGATTTATTTTTACCAAATAAGGTCTTCATACTTCAGCAGCTGAGTCAAGAGCAATCTCTGAAAAAAGCTTTATAAAATGGTACCAAACAGACATTTCAACATCCCTCCATCTATTTTCTAACTCTCATCTAGAGAAGGGTTGCAGAGGCAGTAGACAAGTTGACCCAGACATCCTTTTCTCCAGGGACTTTTCTGATTCCTCCTGAGAGATCCTGAGGTGTCCCCAGACCAGATGGGATACACAATCCAGAAGAGTTGGCCATAACATAATCACATGGAGATACATTATATAATATGCATGTGTTTGTAGAGTTAAAGAAAACATATTCTCTTTTATTTAATACAAATATGAATGATGATGAAGCAATATTCAATGTAAAAAAAACAATTTCAGCATTTTGCTGCAAGTAAAACATAACTACTTTGAATTGAATATAACTAATAATTGCTCCCAATCTGGAAGAAATACAAATTATAATAATAAAAATGTTTTATTTCTGGAGACCAAGTCTAATACTTGGTATACTTTAATACTTTAAAACAGAAAATGCATAATCAATGATTTTGCTTTAAAGATTATTAATCTGTATTAAGAGCTGCAAACATACAGCTAAGACATGAGTTTTTTAGTGCAATCATTCATCATCATTCAGTAAATCCTGAATGATTAATATTGTTTGTTATAAAAAGGCACAAATATAAGATATTTGGTGATGTTGAAGAGGTAAATTAAGCTGTTTTGCCATTCTTGTTATTCATTGCCCTCTGCTGGGTATTGAACAGTATGGCAATTGGCGTAAATGACTTTTATGTTGGATTGGATGTGATTATTTATGGGTATTTGAAGAATATTAGTTATTGATAAACAAAATCATTCATTTGGATTCATAATTAATGAGGCCCAACAATGAAAACAGGGAACATCCAACCAAAAAAGGGTCAAAAATCACTCTAAGAATTTTGGTTTCAGTTACTAGTTCTCAATGGTAATTTAATGCTTGGGTTAGCTGGGGCCCAGGGCCTCTAGTTTTGAGTCCTCCATGGGGACCTCATGCTCAAAAGATATACCATGTGACTTACATTTACTGCAACAAACACCTTATTGATGGTGTAACTATCCATTATTTATTATCTACACAGTTTATACTGTGTGGAGCTGTAGGGTGCTGAAGCCAGTCCAGGCTGTCATTGGGTGGGGTACAACCTGTCAATCACAGTGATGACATGTAGAGACAAACAATGAGGCACACTCACACCAACGGTCAATTTAGAGTGAACAATTAACCTTGTGAGCAGGTCTCGGGACAAGACTGAGTCAAGAACAATCTCAAACCAAACGGTACAGGACAGACATTTCAGCATCCATCCATCCATTTCTATTGTTCACTGGGGCCAGGCTGCAGTGACAGCAGGCTAAACAAGCTGGCCTAGACAGCCCTCTCCCCAGTGACACTTTTAATTCCTCCTGAGAGATTCTGAAACATCCCCGAACCAGATGGGATAGAAAGTCCCAATGAGAGAAGACTGGAACATAATCATGTGGAGCTACGTTAAATGCATATAAGAAGTTGGAGGCAACAAATTCTATTGTAATATCAGAATGCATGATAATAATTTACCAGTAAATAAAAACCCAGAATCTGGCTGCAAAGAAAAAGTAAATGATGACTGATTTTAATTAAACAACATTGACGTACGATTGCCCCCAGTCTGGCATCAATAACATCCCATAACTTTCCTTTTTTTTAGCCGATTTCCTATCATCTCAGTTTTTATCGAAAGGCACCTGGTACTTCAGACAACAGAAATACAACACAGTAAGGACCAAAAGCACATTTTACACGTACTTGAATCAGGTTTTGTTATCCTCTTTCTTTGCTGAAAATTTTACTTGGCAGAGTGATCACATTCATCTTCATATATATATATATATAGAGAAAATCCTATCGAAAATGTCCAGATTTATCACTCCAGCTTATTTGTTGTAGGAATTGTAATTGTGGGCCACTATCAGGTTTGACTGGGCCCAGGACGGACTGACCCAAGAGTCCTAACGGTTGTCTCCACACCATTGTTGTGCTTGGCTCCTGGTCTAATCTGCTGCTCTGTATTACATATCATATTCCTTCTAAATTCCATTTAAACTTTATTAGGGGTTGAAATAGCAGCAGAGGGTCTGTCATTGGTTGGAAGAGTATCTACAGTTGTGATTGAAGTATGTGGTTGCACCACTTTTTGGTGGTCTGCCAAGGCAGGCCCAGCAGAACGGCTGTCTGCACTGGGTGCACAACATCATGTTACATCCACCGTTTTTCTGCAACATAAAACACAACAAACATACGATTAATCAACAACAGCTGTTTAAAACAGACAGAACTCTACATCAGATAATAAAGATAAATAAATAAATACCTATTATACATGTTAATCTAAGAGCTGCTCAACTTTAACTGTTACAATAACAAATATCAGTCCTCCTCATTTCATTTTCATCTTAGCTGCTTATCCTAACATTAGAATGTTCAGTCTATTATAATACAGAATTATTACTGCAGTAACTACACATACAGTTAATATTATTACTGACACTCTAGCCATTTAGGACAGAACAGATATAATGTGGATTTGTGGTCAGGACGACCATAAATTTATCTTATTCATTGGTGTTGGCCTATTTGTTTGTCGCTACCAGTCTCTCTATGCCCTCATCATCCCAGCAGATTGCTGATTGCTGTTCAGCTGGAGTCTGGCTCTGCTTGATGTTTTTGTCTGGTAGAAGTTAGATTTTTCTTGCCACTGTATCTTTGCTAAACATTGCTTATTGCTTAGCTCATGGTGGATTATACTAGGCTTCTGTTAATAGTACTTCAAAGATTTTGGTGCAGACCTGCCCTGTTTGTAAAGTGTCTTGAGATAACATTGATTATTAATTAGTGCTATGTAAATAATGACTGATTGGCTGAAATACCTCAATTCTGCAGAAGCAGTGAGGACAGTTCTTGCAGTTGTCAACAATCCAGTCCTCACTCAGAAAATCCTCCAGAAGTAAAAGCAAATTATTGCGGCCGTATCTGCTCTCCAGGAGCTTCTTCTTCTCCTCACCGCCTTTGGAATAGTCGGCCCATAAAGCCTTGATCCGCCCTGAGAAACACAAACAAACAGTATCACAACGCTGGAAACACATCATATACAAGCTGAAAATTCAAGCTATGAATGGGGCTGTAATTTTAGGTGGATCACAGATTGTTACAGTCAGACTGCTATCTAAAAGCTGGAAAGACAAATGTATGCTTTCTTACTTTTTGACTGTGGCAGAGGTGCTTCCAGGCGCTCTTCTCTCATCTTTTTAACTATGTTGATCTTCTTCTGACAGTCCTCTGTCCCATGATAGTTTTTCTTGCAGGCCACACAGAAGGCAAAGTTGCAAACAGAGCACATTGCAGCCCTGCTGGACTTATCTAGAACGACAGCTTCAGCACAGGTAGGTCGAGGACAATACACCACATCTAGAGGAGGGACAAAATTTGAGTTTTTTAAAATGTACTTTCTCTTTCGTAGTACTGTTTAAAAGCAAATAGATGGCTGCTACAAAATCAAATCAAATGGTGCATAGGGCACATAAACTAGGGCTGTAAACATTAATCCTGGTGCAATTAAGGTTGATAATTAGTGTTTTATTTTATTAATTGCATTAATTGCATGCATTTTGTCCCTATCTGCAGACTTTAGTGAAGCCACTTCATCTCCTTGCAGCCACAGTGATCCAAAGTAAGTTCACCACTGCTCCTTCAAATCTCATTTCACTTTAAAAACAATCACAAACAGCTCAATGGACAGTCAAAAGTCATCTGCACCTTTTGTTACCTTTTATTTATTTTCTTGGTTCATGTTACACTCTCTGATCTACCCAAAGATATAAATATATATTTTTTAATAAAAGCATGTCTGTATCCAAACAGGAAGACAGGTACCCTTGGTTTAAAAGAGAACAGAGATCCAGAATGAAAAAAAGTGTTTTAAAAGCAAAAAAATTGAATTAAAAAAAAGGGAAAAAAACTGTTTTTATGATCAACAAAATTCTGAGATTAAACCACAATGTAAAAAATGTTAATCCTTTGACTATAGATTTTCTATTCTGTCTAATGAGTTTGACGTAATTTTGTCTGCATGTCAATGTGATTGAAGCATTTTCATCTTTAAAAAGTTGCTCCAAATCATTTTTGTTTAGTGGGATTATGACTGCTTTTTTATGTAAATAAAGCCCTTCAATACAAGCTCAGTTTAAACAAACATGAAGGAAACAAACCAGGCATGCGGTCCAGACTCATCTGAAGCAGGAGACGATCATAGCGCTTGAACAGCTCCTCCCCGACCAAACTCCTCACCTACAAAAACATACATGAAAAAACAGAGCGATGCAATGAGTGAGGAAGATGCTCTTATTTTATGAAGGTTTTATGCCAATTTATAGAAGTATATTTGCCTGAGCCAAACAGATATTTACTTCCTGCAGTAGGTTCAAAACTCAGCAGCATGGCTTCTAACTAAAACTAGGAGATCCGAGCACATCACTCCAACTACATCCTCTTTACAATGGCTCCCAGTGTGTTTTATAAATGATTTTAAGTACCCTGAGATACTCAGGCAGGGGTCTCGTAGCTGTCTTGGGGGCCCGGATGAAAACTTAAGAGGACAGGACATTCTCAGTTGAGGCTCTGGAACACTCAGCCTGAGGAAATCCGATTAGCCGAGTCATAGCGCTTAGGATACACTTTTATCTGAGAGCCTTTCCTGACTTTAATAGAGTTTTAACTGCTTTTATTTACTTAATTTTATTTGAGCTTAACATGTTTTGATTTTTTTTTACCTGTACCCACTTTGCTGCCTGATTTTACCTGTGTTTATGTGTGTTGTTGTCTCTGTTGCTTATGAAGCACTTTGTATCTCTTTTTTGAAAAGTGCTCTTAGGACCTGTGTCCACACATTTTTAGCTCTTGCAGTGCTCATTTTCAGTACAAAACCAATATGGTACCAAATTCTCAATGTTCATTGCCCTAAGTGGAAAAAAAGCCCTAGGTATCAGCTGTTTTTTGTTGCTGCACCCTCAACACTTTTCGTTTGAAACAGCTTGAAATCACAAAGCAAAGCTTCAGTCAGACATTGTATTGAGGAAAGTGAGAACAGACAGACAGCTGAGGATGGTACCTGTACAGGCGTAGGGGTGACAGGGCAGTCTGCATTAGGACAGGTGACACCTCGGACATTCCCCTCTGTGATCTGGAGCTTACAGAACTTGCCGAGACAACCCCGACAGAAGATGTGACCACATTCAAGCAGCTGAACGCACTCTGAGCCAAGCCAGCCATCAAAACAAATATCACAGTCAAACACAGTGGTGTTGAACTCTTTCTGTTTCTGAGCTGCGTTGTGGATCAAGAGCTGAGACAAGAGGGCTTGAGACAGAGTGAGAGAGAGACCAGACGGGGTTTGGTATTTAGTTTGAGGGACTTCTTTAGGTCTAACTGGCAGAGAGGCAGATTCACTTTGATCCAGCAGATGTGGGGAGCTAGAGGAGCGTAAAAATGAGGCTCCATTAGAAACTTCTTCCTGGTTAATTAGATCAGACTGAGCAGAGGAATCATACTCTGAGACAGACTTCAATTCTGAGGGTTCAAGCGTCTGGTCAGCCTCCCTCTCATCTGAGGAAATTTGGGGAGAATCTGTTGGAGGAGTCTCCTCATCAGAGTCTGAGTTTAGCTCATTCTGGCTGAGTTTGCTGTCATGGGAGGTTGAATTATTTTGGTCCAAAGCTTCAGCTTCCTGAGCATCTTCATTTGTCTCACCCAATATCAGAGAATCTCTGTGTTTGCCAAGATCCCCAGCCAGATGCTCAGCTCCTGAGGACGATGCAGAGACATCTGACTCATTGTTTTGCTCATCTGATGGGAGCTCCAGCAGAGAGTGGATGTCCAGGAACTTGAGGGCATCCTCTTTCAGAAACTGTATCCATATGAAGAGCACCACAGCGCCCCCAGTGCCCTGATAGAGATCAGTGAGCTGAGCAGTCAGTGCAGAGAGCTGGAAGGAGAAGAGAAAATGAACTGATGTAATCTTTATGGATACTCTGTAATCTGCTGTGTCAGTCTATGTTTTAATTGGGCCACATTACCTCTGTTGATTACCTGTGAGTGTGTCATCCAGCTGCAGGTGAGGGTGAAGGAGGGAGGGGAGGAAGTTGGGTAGTCCTCGGGAAGTTCAAAGGTCAGACACAGAGGAGGGAGGGAAGATATCTCATACTGCCTCTGAGTTTCACCTGAGGAGTAAACAACATTTTCCCTTATAAAACTTACAGTTTTGCAGCCTGATTTAGCCACTGGAGTGATTCATACACACAACTTTATCTGGCATTTCAATTTTACACTGCTTTAAACTTCTACACGCTACAACTCAGACAGATATATTCCTACTGTTTTAGGCTAATTTCTATATTTATTAATGTATATGTTAATGTTTTAGAGAGCTATTTTTTCTGCTACAAAAAGCCACATGTGATAAACTTAGAAAATAAAATACATTACTGACAACTAAACCAATAATCTTCAGAACACCTTGAACAAGTTTAAGATGCACTATATTGCCAAAAGTATTCACTCACCCATCTAAATAACTGAAATCAGGTGTTTCAATCACTTCCATGTCCACAGGTGTATAAAATCAAGCACCTAGGCATGCAGACTGTTTCTACAAACATTAGTGAAAGAATGGGTCTCTCTCAGGAGCTCAGTGAATTCCAGCGTGGTACTGTGATAGAATGCCACCTGTGCAACAAGTCCAGTTGTGAAATTTCCTCGCTCCTAAATATTCCACAGTCAACTGTCAGTGGTATTATAACAAAGTGGAAGTGATTGGGAACGACAGCAACTCAACGGAGCGGGGTCAGCGGTTATTGAGGCGCATAGTGCGCAGAGGTCGCCAACTTTCTGCAGAGTCAATTGCTACAGACCTCCAACCTTCATGTGGCCTTCAGATTAGCTCAAGAACAGTGTGTAGAGGGCTTCATGGAATGGGTTTCCATGGCTGAGCAGCCGCATCCAAGCCATACATCACTAAGTGCAATGGAAAGTGTTGGATGCAGTGGTGTAAAGCACGTGGCCACTGGACTCTAAAGCAGTGGAGACGCGTTCTCTGGAGTGACGAATCGCGCTTCTCCATTTGGCAATCTGATGGACGAGTCTGGGTTTGGCGGTTGCCAGGAGAACAGCACTTGTCTGACTGCATTGTGCCAAGTGTAAAGTTTGGTGGAGGGGGGATTATGGTGTGGGGTTGTTTTTCAGGAGCTGCGCTTGGCCCCTCAGTTCCAGTGAAAGGAACACTGAATGCTTCAGCATACCAAGAGATTTTGGACAATTCCATGCTTCCAACTTTGTGGGAACAGTTTGGGGATGGCCCCTTCCTGTTCCAACATGACTGTGCACCAGTGCACAAAGCAAGGTCCATAAAGACATGGATGAGAGAGTTTGGTGTGGATGAACTTGACCGGCCTGCACAGAGTCCTGACCTCAACCCAATAGAAGACCTTTGGGATGAATTAGAGCGGAGATTAAGAGCTAGGCCTTCTCGTCCAACATCAGTGTGTGACCTCAAAAATGCGCTTGTGGAAGAATGGTCAAAAATTCCCATAAACACACTCCTAAACCTTGTGGCAAGCCTTCCCAGAAGAGCTGAAGCTGTTATAGCTGCAAAGGGTGGACCGACATCATATTAAACCCTGTGGAGAATAAGAATGGGATGTCACTTAAGTTCATATGCGAGTTAAGCAAGTGAGCGAATACTTTTGGCAATATAGTGTATCATTAATAACAAAGACGCACTTTACCTCAAACATCTCACACTGGGCTCATGATCTCACAATAAGTGTCAGGCCCAAATTTAGAGGTAAAAAAAGTTTTGGTTTCACAAAAAATAAATAGCAAATTTAGAAACCAGTTTTGAAAAGTCCATCTGTTAATAGTAAATACAAATCTGCCACGCTCGGGGAATAACAGGGTACTGCTTAAAACGTTCTAACCATAACGTCAAAGTGTTCAGATCAGTTATAAGAATTATGTCCCATATCTTAAAGTATAACATACTATAGAAGAGTTCTTTTTTCACCCAACCCTTTGTAAACAATAAGGACATTTTTCCCGAGAAGGCTCAATTACCCTCTTTTACAGCCACAGTGAAGTCCGGAGGCAGCTGAACAGACACTCGGATTTCTCCAGTAAACTTCGACTCATTCCGGAAGAATTCGTCTGAATCAAAAATACTGTTCAGAGCGAGCAGTTCGTCTTCCTGCTCCTCTCTGTCCGCATTCATACCGTCTAGTCCCACTGTTATCTTCAACTCCTCCCCGTACTGATATATAAATGTTGTCCTCAGAAATTAAGGTGAAACGTATATTTCTTGGTTTAATTTCGTTGCCACTTCCTCCACAGTAAGTTGAGAGTTTGCTCTGTTAGCCATCTTCCGGTGTGGTTGTCCGTCCCTCCTTTGACTCATTTCTTTATGATGTAAGGCTCTGGATAAAGCAGAAACTCCAGCCTACTGTAGTGCTGCTTCTGTTATTCAATACAGGTACACACAGGCCATGCGCCATACATAGTAGTCACTTGAGTTCACTTCCTATGTAAATAATAATAATAGTAATAATGATAATAATAACAATGATAATGATTATAATAATAACAATCCTAACAATAGTAATAATAACAAGAAAAATACTTGCACTTTGAAACAACGGGCGTTTCGCTGGTCAAAATAATGTTTTTACAAATTCATATTATACAAAGTCATAACTCTGTTTAAGAGTTATCTGGATTAACATAATATATGTTTAGCTATGTGTAAGAATAATATCAAGTTCAATAAAATTGTTACCAATATTTAAAAATCTATCGGATGTGTATTTCTAGCCCTAGCAATTGCAGTTTGGTTGATGCTTTATTGCAGTGTTACGTTTATACCGCGAGGTGGCGCTACATGTCAGCCAACAGCAGCTGGTTTCACTTTGTTGTTGTTGTAATCTGTCAAATCAGTGCTGGTGTTCATCTGCCTGACCACCAGAGGGAGGCAGAGGGGCGGTGCCTGCAAGCAAGCTCACAGTTGGCATTTACATACTTCCGTTTAATCCTTACTCACTTAAAAATAAAAGGTAAAGCTATGTGAGCGTTTTCAACGGAAAAAAAAATCCTGAAAAATGTACATTTTCAGTTAAATTAGTCAGTGTAGTTCCATTTAAATGATCTCCTCTTAAATGGACAAAATTATCTTCTATTTATCAAATCTATACAGAGGATAAACACAAGTTTATCCTAGTACAGTGGCTCCCAAACCTTTTTTGTCAGGCCCACATTTGATTGATGAAAATATTTTCAGGCACCCTCATGCACACATTTATCAATAAATGCTAAACACAGAGTCATACTGTTTTCTAACAAATTCCTATATCCATTTTATTTTTCTTTCTCAAACACTGTCTAAAAATAGTACAGAATAGCAACTATAACGTGTAACTTCCAAGTTGAGGAAGCAACTTTTAGCCCATTTTTAATGTACAGCTTTGACCTGAAATTTGCTTGATTTAGACAACATCAGAAAAATCTTACGCTGGTAAAATATGGCAAAAGAAAGGATCTGGCTTTCTTCATAATCAAGCAATGAACCAGTCACATTCTTGTCTTTGATTATGTAAAACTGATGTCTGGTACAGAATAATTTTGAGCCCTGTGTCCGTTTATTTGGCAAGACCTCTCAAAATTTTGCGATACTTTTTGTAGCAGGGCTAAATGTTGTGCATTGACTTTATCTAGCCTTGCCCGCCCCTCCTTTTCATTAGTTTAGGCCCCCCTAGGGACCATGGATCTCACTTTGGGAACCACTGCCCTAGCGCAAAATCCAGGGCAAGGATCCCCAATAAATTTATCCCGAGGGCCTAATTGCATCAAAAACATCAAGCGGACAGCCGAAACATCCATGAATTTACCATAACTGAAATGATAAGTATCCTTTAGTAAGGTCACACAGAAAAAAAGTGAAACAAAATTATTCAAAAGGTGCAGGTGTCGAAGTTGAAAAAGGTGGGAAATCGTTCTTATAATCACATAAACTCCTGGTATAAAATTAAATCAAATATAATTTTGTGTAATCTATGCAGGCCACTTTATCTGCACTGGTGGGCTTGACCGGGTCCAGGGGCCACCATTTGGGTATCAATGATCTAGGACGTTTTAATGGTGTAAAATTATTAACATTTCTGTATATTGGATCATCATAGTGGAAATAGACTCTGTAACTAGTAACAGCCTTGTATTCCAAATATTAGCAACAAATTCTATCTCAGGTTGGCTTACTAAATTAAGCAGTACTTAACAGCACAATAGCCCATTTCAGATTGACATAAAATATTTGAGAGAACATTTTGTATGGCTGCTTGTATCTTCCGAAAGGTAGCTAAATTCGAGGCTTTCAAGGCACTGGTTTTATTTTGAATGTCTACAACCGGAAGTACATGTCTTTAATGGCTTCTGTTATTATCACGACTTGACTGTTGTCACAAGCAGCTTCACGGTCCTCCCTCAACACAACACTATGTCCAGACTACATCACAATGGGCTGTAATGTTCGAGACAGGCAAGATTAGAGCATCTCTGCAACACCGCTGATTCTGTGTATGGATTTAATGATGATGAAAAAGAAGAAATTCAAATTTAAGGTGGATTTTGAGCTAGATGAGCTTTCGTCGGTCCCCTTTGTCAACGGTGTCCTCTTCTGTAAAGTCAGACTGCTGGACGGTGGCTTTTCCGAGGAGTCTTCACGGTGAGGATGTTTGGTCTTTTCTAAACTAATCATTGACTTGTTTTTTCTTTTTTACTTCGCAGGTTAAGACATTTCGAGCTTTACCCTACAGTGCTGAGCAGCTAACTTACTAGCCAACTTGCTACATGTCTAACGGAAGAACCGTTAGTCATTTATTCTGCCATTGTAGTGTATAGGTTGTTAAAACTCTACCTACCTTCAAGTCAAAGCTGTTTTAACTGAATCATATTTGTCAGGATTAGACAAAATTTGTTGGCATCGATTACAGAAAACATACATTAGCCGTTATGACCATTAGTGCACACGATTCTCTATTAATCTGATGGCATTTCTTCGTTTTGAAGACGGCAAATGGTTGCATTTCAAGGGCTCACTTCCTGGCTGGTTGTAGGATCGATTACTGTCCGCTGACTTGTCACATAACTGCAACAGAGCTAAATACAACTCCTCTATCTACAGCTGCTTAATCAATATAGTCACGTATGTCCTGGGTTGTGTCATTTTGGTTTTTAAAGGGCAGAAGGTAGAGGGTATTTCCCCATTCTCTTGTCTGCTTGCTCTTGTTCAGTTAACCTGACAAGGATTGCTACATTTCAGGTAAAAACAATAAAGTTGTAAATATTTTCTGTGCTAAAGGAGCGAATATGTGACAGCATACTTGTTAGAAGGGTACTGTGTGAGCAACAAATATTTCTGTTAGGAAAAGAGCTTTACTGATTCATTCAGCTATTAATAATACTTGGCCAATGTCCCTTCACACGTACAGTTAATTGACATGTTTACAGAACATGTGAGGCAAAAAATAATACTTAGGGTGAATGAGTGTATAAGGGGTATAATCCCCTCAAAATATTGAAATCGAAAAAATTAAAATAGGGATTTATGTTATAGGAATGTCAAAATTACGTTCATTTATGCACTATGTACTTGGTTGGAGCTCCTTTGCACAAATTTCTGAATCAATGTGATGTGGCATAGAGGCAATCAGTCCGTGGCACTGAAACTCAGGATGTTTTGATAGCAGCCTTCAGCTCGTCTGTATTTTTGAGTCTGGTGTCTCCCATTTTTCTCGTGGCAATACCTCAAAGATTCTCTAAGGGGTGCAGGTCAGACCAGACGTCTGGCCTGTCAAGCACAGTAATGGTCACCATTGGTCAGTTTCTGGTAGCTTTGGCTTCATCGTAAGCAGGTGCCATGTCATCTGCTCATGTTGGTCCACTGTTTACCAGAGGATTTTAGAGCTGAGGAGCTTTATGGAGATAATGATTTCCTTTTCCAGCAGGACTTGGTCCCTGTCCAAACAATGACTGCAGAAACTAGGGCTGCAGTAATAGATTCTCTCTGTAATAGCGTACCCTATCAATTCTTCTGGCGATTAATCAAGCACTCTAATAAGAAATATTGCTTTTTTTTTACCAGTCACTTTTTTTTTCTCAAGAGAAGTAGTACTAGACAAATGAGAAAAGAAGCTGGGCCCCTTAAATGAAGTACTTCTATATTAAAAATTGATATTAACAGGTCCGCTAAAGAAAATATATTTTACAAAGTGCAATGAAGTTGTGATGGCCATTTACATTTCTTCAAGTTACAAGGAAAGGAATTTAAATAATGACATTAGATTATGCAATATTTGGGGTTTTATGGATCCTCTCCCAGGAAATTTTTGGTTCCAACACTTTATTTCTTCTATCATAGTTTATGTCTATTCTCCAATTTGTCATTAAAGTAAAGGGACACTTAATCATTTTAACATCCTCTAGTTTATGCATGAATGTAATATTTCACATTCTAGCGAGAATAAAGTTCCATCATTCACACAGTGGTCTGATGATGTCTGAAAGGTGAACCTTTAGAATACTGGAATATGGTCTGTTTTTCAAAGGGTGATCACTTTTAATTTTTGCTAATTTTTGTTAGTTCATCCACCATAAAAATCTGACCTTTAAGACCATCCACTGACATAGAGAACATATTTTAAGGGATAAAGCTACTTCTATGACCTGTTGAATCCTGACTATGTGATGATGAACTTTAAGCTATTTAGTCTCAGTCACTGTCTGTGGCAATAGTGTGTTTCTATTTAATTGGTATCAATTTATTATCAATATAAGACTTATCAAATTATTGCTGAAATGTTTGGAAAAATATGCTGTAATCAAAGCGTCAGTGTGTTGAATTTAAATAATTTATAAATGTGCACAGCGGAAGAGAGGGAGAGAGGAAGAGGGAAAGCACCAAAACAGGACTTGAATCATGAAGCCTGACTGTCTTCTGTGAAACCGTCAGGTCAATCAGAGAAGTTTATGAAATTCCCTGAAGTCTGCAGACACAAACTGAACGCTGTCTCACACCAGCGAGGCATGCAGGCAGCGTGTAAACTTGGAGATCAGCGAAGGTTCATCAGTGCAGGCATCGGGCCACACCTGCCATGAAGCCACGGGCACTGGCTGCATAATACAGGACGCGTGCCTGTAAACATTACTGCATAACTTCTCGTGATTTTCATGCCTCAAATCATTCATGTTACATTATAGTAACAGCAAAAACAAGTACACTGTGCCACATAAGTAGCCGTCCATGCGAAACACAGCATGCCATTCAACACACGGCGCGATGTCCAAGATTACAGCATGGGCATATATGGATACAGGACTGATTTAAGCGAAGCCGGAATTTTTTTAATCGAATCACCTGAATATTTCAAGGAATCGTTTCAGCCCTAGTGGAAACTGAAAACACTGGACTTCAGGGATCTTGGATTCTGTGCTTCCCCAATCTTCCTCCAGACTCTGGGACTTCGATTTCCAAATAAAATGCAAAATTTGGTTTCATTTAAAAACAGGCTATGAACTACTGATCAGCAGTCCAGTTCTTTTTCTCTTTAGCCGCTGAGACATGTATGAGCTTATCTATCAGGAGTGTCTCAATGCTTGGAAAATCAACACTTACAGTCCATTTCCTGGACCTGTCTGTGTGTGGTGGCTCTTGATCCACTGTATCTAACCTCAGTCCACTCCTTGTGAAGCTCCCCCAAGTTCTTGAATCTGCTTTGTTTGACAGTCCTCTGAAGGCTTAGCTCATCGCTGTTGCTTTTGCTTCTTTCTACTTTCCCCCTCCAGTCAACTTCTCATGAATATACTTTGATACAGCCTCTGAGAACAACCTACTTTTCAGCAATAACCATCTGTGGCTTACCCTCCTTGTGGAATGTGTCAATGATTGTCCTGGACATTTTTCAAGTCTTCCCTATGGTTGTGGTTATGTGTATAGAACCATAGTGAGAGAATCAATGCTCATGAAACCTTTGTGAATTGGACTTTTTCCATTATATTCAAATATTTTGAGATAGTGGACTTTTGATTTTCACGAGTTGTAAGCTATAATCATCAAGATGAAAACAAAAAAAGGGAAATTTTCCACTTTAAGATGAATCGCCAATTTATGGAAACTTAACTTTTTGAATTAACTCACTGGAACAAATGAACTTTTCCATGACATTCTAGCTTTTTTGAGATGCACCTGTATATCTGAGCATTGTTGGCAGCACATTTAACTGCATCACAGCTGATCAGGCTTTGATCTGCACTAGAATGTGCCTGAAGTGTATAATATCTTAAATATCAATGAATCAAGTTACTTATTTAAAGAAGCAATCCCATGGTCAGCTTTGCAAAGTCATATTGTTTCTATTTTACTGTTCAGTTAAAAAAGAACAATTAATGATAATTCCAGTTTAAAGATTAGTCAAAGCATACTGTTTTGACACAGCGAAAAACATTTTCTTACGTAAATTCTACTTTCCATAACAGCATTCTGGGACTACTTGCGACATTAATCAGAAAAGCCACTTTAAAAAGTATTTCTCCATAATGTGAAATTCATCCATGACACAAAGAAGGGGGTTTTAGTAGGGCCACAGCTTTGTGGGGGTCAGGAGTGGTGGGAGAATGGAGTTGAATGATGTTGGGGGGACTTAAGCAAAGGAACACACAATTGATTTCAGGAAATAATCATAATCTAAACTAAGCAGTACACAACAGGACTGAGATCATGCATCACATCTAGCATTTCCTTTTTAATGAAAAAGATGTCATGACTGCATGGTGGCTCTGTCATGGGAATCACCATGATAAGACATTTAAAACTACAAAAACTAAGAATTTCTCAGGCATGGAAAACTGTTGGAAATATCTGAGGTATTGTCAACTAAACAAATACATTCTGTATGACATAGGTAACTGATTTAAATATTTCAGTGCAAAAATTCTTAATATTGTACCTTTCAAACCCATATTGGTTAGGATGTAATACAAAATAGCTTGGAGCAAAAGGAATTATCCTATTGCTATTAGTCATTTGCTGCTCCCAGAAATGTCATGATGATGCTGTTATTGCTGCTGAACTGAGTTAGGACTGTCCTCTTCAACCTGTTATACTCAGTGCAGTTAAAATAATTTTTAACACATGAAACATCTTATAGATAACAAAGTCTGTGAGACAGCAGCTGACATCACATTTCATTATTGAGGGATTTTGAAATCATCAACCTCACGGTCTAATAATAAACTAAAGGTATTTCATACTGTTGCAAAAAAGGCCTGGGCAAACCGTAAGTGATAAGGATGAGGACCTGGGAGAAAAACATGTGAGCCTTAAATTGAGGTTGTATTTTATAATGAAAACAAGGGTTACTTTTTCTGACACTTGATTATTACAGCTTTTGTCCAAACGTAGACATACGACCCCTGTAACTTGCCTGACCAATAAGAAATTTGGTCAGACCAGTGAACATGGACCAACTATTCAACGAACTGGACAGTGTCAGCCCTGGACAGCAGAATTACATGTATTTTCAGCCTGGTCCAAAAATGATTTTGGTTGAAGTAGTTAATGTCTTTATGGGTACACACTGCATGGGGACTGAATTAATTTATAACTTGACTGTTTTGGTTTTGCCTGCTAGGGGCATTGCTGGTATGTATGCAAACCAGCATGTAGCGGTTAGTCAGGAGGCTGAAAGTCTTCCTTTCTCTGCCTCTTTGTTTCTAAATCCTGTCAAATAATACAAGGTTTAAAAAAATCGTAGCTTTTTTTATGTGAGAGACCCCACCCCTGGCGACAAATAATGACAGATTTAACACTTGTTCTTATAGTGTGTGGTGTGGAACAAGATCAACAGAGCACACCACACGCCAACAGACTGTTGAACAATATAACTTGACTAAGTCTCCTCTCTCAAAACTCCAAATCTCTCTTGCAGTCAAACACAACTTTAGAGTAGACAAGTGTATGTGGCTAGCTGTTGGCTACCTGCTGCATCTATTGCTGTAGCAGTTTTAATCCACCTCCGTCCCTGGTCAGTTTGACAGTGTTATGGTTCACATGACACGTTTGGGTCGCTGCCACAGATCAACTACGGTTACTTAATTTCTGACATCTAACTTTACTCTTCATGTTTACTATCTATATATCATTGCCATGACTGTTTGTTGTGCTTCCTCCTTCAGTCAGCTTCCTACCTGATAGACTGTGGTTGTGTTTCATGCAACAGTTCTGCTTGGTTCTGCTTCTGCTGATAATCAGGCCTTTGCTGACTGTGGTCAGAAGGTTGAAAATAGGCATGATTGTCTTGTTTTATTATGTGTCAGGCTTGAGTTGAGTGAAAGTTACCTTGAGACAGCGTTTTTAATACAGCGGCCACTGGAGATTAGCTCCAAAGTCCATTCAGTAACCAAATGGTTGAGATAACTCAGACATTGTCCAATACTTTCTACAGTCTATGAGAAAATCAGGTGATTCTCAAAATATGATGTCAGACTGGAAGCTACAACTTCTCTTATGCTCATTACTTGGAGCCAACTGTTGAGTGTTGAACTGTACCTCATAAATTTAACATTTATGCCTCTTTATGACCTAAGAAAGCAAACCAGACCACTAGCTTGAAGATTTCAGTATTTATTGGAGTTGTCTCAACTTTATTTTTTAACTTCAGCATGATTCTTTAAAAAAAAAAAAGTACCACAGCTTAATCTCTATCATAGCAATTACTTATTTTGTTGAAGTAACTCACTGCATGCAGACCTCTAAAGCCTCATTTTTCCATATACCCCCTGCAGTGTTTCTCAGTGAATAGCATGCTAGCTAGTTAAAAGGAAGCAGCAGGGGATCTTTTTTTCACCTCTAAAAAAAGAATAACAGATCAATTGACCAGTCTACAGACCCCCTATACTTTTTAAAATTTTGTTATGTTGCAGCTGGTGCTATGGTAAAAAAAATATCATCTACACTTAGTACCCAATAAGGACAAAGTGAAAACAGAATTTTAGATTTTTTTTTTTTTTTTTGCAAATTCATAAAAAAAAAAAAAAAAAATATATATATATATATATATATATATTTATATATATATATATATATATATATATATATATATATATATATATATATATATATCATATTGACATAAGTATTTAGACCCTTTTCAAAAACGGGAAGTTTAGGTCTGGTCTCTCCCATTTCTATTGATCATTGCTGAGATGTTTCTACCCTTTGGCTGAAGTCCACCTGTGGTAAAGTAAATTGACATGACTTGGAAAGGTATGTCAATATGATATTTTAGTTCTCTATTTTTTTTAAACTGCAAAAAAACCCCAAACTATTTTCACTTTGTCATGATGCGGTACTGAGTGTAGATTAATGATGATAAAATTATTTTTTTTCTACTGTAGCATCAGGTTGCAACATAAAACTGGGAAAAGTGAAGGGGGTACTTTCTGAACGCACTGTATGTGCTCTGTATGAAAATCCTTGCATTACTGAATAAACATGATAATGCTGTTGTTCTTATGTAAAGTTTTGACTTTTTCGTCCTTTTTGGCACCACATATTTTAAAACAATAAAGTCTTTGCTAACCCTGTTGATAACAATTAAAAGAAAAAAAAATCTACAAATAAAAAAACTACAGATCTTAAGTTATATTTTAACCAAAAGGTGCAAAAAAAGAAGAAAAGGAGAACTATCTCAATACAAATATGTTATAACATTTTGATCATGCAATTAAAAAAAAAAACAAAAAACAAAAATGACTTCTAGTGGGTGCCTTGGTCTTATATTTTAGTGCAGTGGTATCGGTAATGTTTAATTACACTAGAATTAGAAATTAACAAGCCAACATCATGACACACCCTACTTCTATACTGACTGATGGTAGTCAAATTGATGTTAAAAGGAACTATGTGATTGGACACAGAAGGAAATGACTTTGTACCAATTATCCATATTCACCCTGAGGATAAAGCTGTGTCATGATAATAAAAGCAGGCTGCTATCTCTGCTCTAAAGTTGAGACAAGCACAGGCAGTCCTCTCCTCTGTAATCTGATGTGGATATTCTTTCATAAATTAGACATTTGACAAAAGGAAAAGCATTTGTTTTGGATCAAAGCTCTAAGGATCAGACAGCTTGTTATATAACAGCCTCCTGTTTGCTCCTCAGTAAGTAGCTCTTAAAAAATATCAAATAGAAAAAACCTGTGTGACTCAGAATACTTCAAAGGTCAAAGCAATAAGGTCATTTTTTATGGCTAAATTGAAATGACAAATCCCTGAGAGATTCTTTTATGAGTGGCAATGAAATTTAAATGCTTAAGCTTGTAAAATTAAAATCCTGTAATTATTCTGAAATCGTTCTGGGAGCAAGTTCTGAATACATTGTTCTGTAGTTGTTGAAATCCCTGGACTAGATTTTTGAGTCACCAGATCCACAAGGGAAGCGAGGGCTGTTGTTTTATGAGCTTTTCTCTTCCTTTGGTGGGGCTTGTCATCTGTGCTGCACCATTGTTCCAGCCCAAAGCAAGTTTCCATTGTTATATAAGCTTTCTTTTTTAAAGGATAGCATTTTATGGACAATGGACTTGTTATTTCATAGCTGCTGGACATGAAAAACTCTCAAGATTCAACGCAATAATGTGTTTTTAAGGGATTTTATTATCCCCAAGTGTGGCTGCAGCTTCCTTTCAAAAGAAGAGCAGCTGTGGTTTAACAAGATGTCTAACCTATGTACAGAGATAAGAGCTACACTTGTGCTCAGTGCTGCCAAGATTTTTGCTGTGCTGACAAGCGCTATGAGGTACAGTACATGCAATCAAGCCAGAATTCCCGAAGCACAGCGTGTCCAGCTGGCTGGGAGTTCCCTCTCCGACTCTGAGAGGATGAAGTCAGCGTTTGTACAACATTGGTCACGCATCTGCTGCCTTTTATTTATAGTGAGTCAGGGAGGCAGAGCATTGCATGAGCCTGAATTCAGTCTGTCTTAACCGTCTTAACGGGGATCTGCACACCCTGTTAATCACTGAGACATTATACCGCTAAAACTCTTCGCAGGACATTGTCTTCTGTCTGCATTGTCTCCTTTTGTCACTATTAAAATTGTAACAGTTGTGTTAGAGAGGATAAAAATAATCTCTGCTCATTTAAATCCAGCAAAGTGGATTTAAATGAACGGCATGTGAGCTGTCTTAACAGAAGGGGGTTGGCTTGGTGAGTGGGAGAAGAGAGGATGGATGTGTGAGAGAGAGAGAGAGAAGCCATCTGGGGTATCTTAACCCTACCCACGCACACACTCTCTCTTCTCTTTCATTTTATCTCATCCTTTCACTGAGTGCAGACTACACCTCACCCTCATTTTAACCTCCAGTCATCGACACAGGAAGCGTGTGAGCCGTAACCTTTGGATTCAGCAGTAAAACAAATCAATAGGTGAAAAAGAGGACTGTGATTAACTCACTTGTTCACCAAGTGGTAAGAAAAATCTGAGGATAAGCACATAAGCTCGTATTGGCAGCTTGACTCAGTAGCCTTAGATGTGTTAGATGGGAGATTAGCACCAGCTACCAGCCAAAAGAATCACTGGTAGATAACAATTGTGTGTATGCAGCTGTACAGGGATATTGATTGGGATGTGATTACATGGCTGCAGCTTTACCTTGCTCTAAATAACATTTCATAAATACTATCTGTAACTTTGGTTAAAATATTCCAAAGCAGCCAGAGGTCTCAGGTGGTATGTAAAGGGCTGGAATAAGTAGAAGATATATCAGACACATATAAAACAGTCACAAATATGCCAAAGAATGTAAGTAAATATGATTGAAAATGGTTTTGGCGTGTGCTTTTAATAAGGTGACAATCTCAATACCTTTACTGCTGGTAAACATCAGTTGAAGCAAAATATATACACTTTTTCTCGTTTTTCTCAATTTTATTTTAACATTCTTTCAAATGTAATAAATCTCAATTCCAGCACTGAGCTTAACAGTTCTATCTAAGGTTATAACAAAGTTGACTGAATTTCAAAGAGAAAATGCTTTTCTTTTTTTGCCCAATTATCTTACATAAGGAATGTAATCCAAAATCCAGGCAGTGTTTGTAGCAATCATTACACTTTTACATCCTGAAATATTGTCCAGAGCCTTCTAATACCCAGCAGTAAATTTCCTGCATGCTTCCTGACCTTTAAAGAGGACCTAACGATGATCTAAGTATTTGTGATTTTGCCTGACAGGGAGCCGGTGCAGGCCAACTGTGTTCGATGGAGGAAACGGTTTTCTTTCCCCTGCAAAATGAGCGCCAACGCTGGTACGGGCGTACTGGATCCATGTGTGTGTCGTGTGTCTGTCAGAAAGGTACAGTATGAGAATGATGAGCCACAGTTTTAAAATGTCACAGAATGCTTGATCCATTGTGCTTTGCATTTGTACACAGGGATTTTAACAACTTACAAGGTTTCTTAAAGGTAAAGGTAAACCATCAAGTAAAGGGCAGGCTCAATGAAAATACTAGGGTTGATTTATGTTAGGGGTACTTTAACTTAAAGGTGGCAGTTCAATCAGAACCTGAGGGTTAAATGTGATCTCTAAAACTACAGCTATTCCTGGGATCATTCTACCTGTTTTGGATGAAACAATGAGGAAACTTGTGCAATTTGCATCTTTATCATTTTTCATGCATTTTACAAGATCAGCATAAAATTTGTGCCTTAATTTCCTTGCCCTATCCAGATGCTTTGGATCTACAATATTTCCTGTACCAGTGACTGGAAACTGATCAATATCATGCTTTTACAAAGCACACCTTGAAGATTTTGATGTGTGCTCAATTAAATGTTGATGTTTCTCTTTTTCAGGAGCTAAAAGGTGGGAAGGCATATGCAAAGGTAAATCCTCATATACTTATCTAACACTTATCACACAGCCAATAGCAGAAAGATTGTCAGCACTGCTGGCAGGTTAACTTGTTGAGTATTGTGTTTTCGCTTTACCTTTTTTTTTTTAGAGTAACTGTTAAATGAACATAGAAAAACTAAAGTGAAAAGATTTTTAAGGAGTTATGTCATTCAGCTTCCCTGAAGTTCTCTCATGTCATGACCTCTGTCATGATACATCCAGATATTGTGACACTGCTGATCAGGCAGAATGCTCATCTCCTGAGAGAAAACAAAGTTCACACTCTGTCACTCTTTCTCCTTCAGCTGGGTTTTGCAGATCTGAATTTAGCAGAGTTTGCCGGCTCAGGGAATACAACCCGCAGATGTCTGCTGGAAGGCTACGATACCAAAAATACTCGCCAGGATAACTCCATTCTCAAGGTAACATTGAAACTCCCGGAAAGCAGCCACCCCATTCAAAACACCAGGGTATCCTCCCAAAGCAGCCACACCGGTCTGATTTGACTGCTTTAAAGGATGTTTTGAATACAAGCATGGTATTTGCCTCAACTAAGGAGTAGGCATGGACAAGGGCTTGCATGAAGGTCTAGGATTACCTTCAACAGCAATAGCTATCTCCTTCAGTAGTCTATTAGATTGTTACCAGAAATTAATCACAGAAAAAGAGCTGTTGCTCATTCAGTAATTTATGATTTATTCAATATTATCTTTTAGTCTGTAACTTTTCTAAAAACTAATGAACATACCAGTGAACTTCAGATTCAGAATTGCAAAGTCCTTAAAGATCATTATGAACAGCTGGTTAATGTACAGTGAAATATGAAGTTTTTATTTTATATTTTGCCACGTGAGATACACTTGGAACAAAACAGAGTCTTGCATCTCCTTTAACTAATGCATTCAGAGACATCTTGGTTGCAAACTAAAACTGAAATAAGTAAAAAGCCATTCTCTTTTCATAGGTTATCATCAGTACACAGCTGATGTCTGGGGATCCCTGTTTCAAAACGTAAGTGAAAGTCTTTTTTTTTCTTTTACTTACTGCTGACTTCTACAGTTCCCCACTTTCAATCAGTCGGAGTTTGGTGTCAGCTCACATGGAGATTGGCCTAAGAGTTGGTTATATTCATAACAGGAAGTTATGAATAAAAATGCCATAACAAGTTTGGGACAGGAAGTGGCTCCTGCATCAAGAAGCACTGTCAAAATGGAAAGTTTGGCACTGTTTATAGCTTTGCCAACCATTCAAATGGGTGATGAAACACAATTTGAGATACATTTAAATCCCAAATGTTTAAAAAGCTCACTGAAAAGGGTGGCTGATATGGATTAAGAGCCCCCATCCAAAGCTTGGAGGGGCTGAGTCAGGCAACATGTGTGTATGGTTAATTTCCACCAAGTGGTCTGGTGTGATTATATCATAGTTTGGCATAGTGAACCCTGGTCTTGCTTGTGTTTCCAAAGCCAATTTCCATCCAGATATGCTTGTTTACACTGGAAAATCTGTCTCTTCTTAGAGATCTGTATCATTTGGCTCAGCTCAGTAATAAGAGACCTTTTTTGACTTTCAAACAGCTCTTTCTTTGGTACCAGTACTGCTTTTTAAAAGTGTATTAAATAACAAAACCGGAAGAAAGGAAACTGGCTTTTAAAAGGAAGCCAGCTCCTGTGGCTCATCTATGAACCAAACAGTATTAATGGCTTACATCACAAGGTTTATGTACTTAATAGTACATCACTGTTTCATTAAAAGTCCTTTTAAAAAAAAAGGGAGGGAGAAAAGTTGTTAAATGGTTTAATCAACCTTTTAACTCATTAGAAGACTCCTCAAGACTCTTGCCTCCCCTCATCAGGCTAGCTGTGTAGAAGGAGGTCTGCAGGACTAAGCAATTTGTGGCATTGAGCACCTTCACGCTAGATAAATCTGTTAACCTGTGGGGGGAAAAACACTATTTTGTAAAGTCCAAAGATCACACTGAAGGTGTACAGAAATTTTCTGATCGTAACCCCAACATGGAGGTCCACCTAGAACTGTAATGTAATAACTTTCCTCCACTGATTTCAAACTATTATTTTTTTCCACTTCCTACAATTTCAAATGATGTCCTCTGTTCTACCAGTAGAGTCATACTTTCAAAACAACTATTGAAGAGAAGGAAGAAGAGAAAATATTCAAACTCATCTGTCATAAACACGCCAGTGTTGCAACATAAAAAGACTCCTGTCATTGTGGAGCTGTTACAAGAATCCTGTGGTTAGCTGTGGTTCTAATATCTAAACCTTTTCTTACATGACAAAAATGCATTTTTCTTTCACCCTTCAAGTTGTATGTTGTGTTATAAAGCTTCTTCTTCCAGGAGAAATTTTCTTTCCAGAGAAAAAAAAAAATCTGTCATACAGTTCATATATAGACACAGAGAGGAAGAACTGCTGCCAAAGCCCTGGGCTAAATTTGACCTAAAAATTATTCAGTAGCCTTTACGTTAAAGCTAAAGGCTTCTTTTATTTCAGCTTGAGCTTGGGAATCTATTCTACAGCATTTCACTTTTAGCTGAGTAGAATATATTCTCTATGACACTTTATATCCTAACTCAGTGTTTTAATTTTGTAATATTCAAGTTTTGTTTCCCTTTTCTCTCTGTTTTGCCTTTGCTTTGTATATGTTTTTATTTGATATGCTGTCAAATACAAAAAAGAGAAAAAGCACTCTTGTCTTTCCTCTGTCATCAGGCCTCCCTCCACAGCTACAGTAATCGGGATCCAGGGCGAAGTAGAGAGCCTGCTGGAGGAGAGGAAGGGAGGGGACTCACAGAAAGGCTGTTCTGGTGAGACCAATCACGCCACATTACACTCCCCTTCCCTGTTTAGTCATCCCAGTGACTTTTAGAACATCTGATGTGTTTTCTTTTTCTGTGCTAAACCCTGGCTAATAGCTGAAGTAAATCTGCAATAATGTTCAGGGAACCAAAATGTTTTTTCCCCACCATTTGTCTTGCAATAAAAAGAGTGAAAAACATTTCGCTTAAATCCCATCGGCATGGCTGAAGCAATGTTTCGTAGAAATGACTCATAGCTTGAATACCTTACCCATAATAAAACATAGAAGTTCATTGTTAACATTGACTGTGTTAAGTTTGCAGGTCAAACATGGAATGTGAAGGTCCATTATTTACTGTGCATGTGGTAGTGGCTTAAAAGTAGGCTTTCTGCATTAATCATGATGTGATTAGGTCCATAATTAGTGCATTATTATTTCTTATAACATGAATGGCTTCCCTTCCACTCACATCTCCCTACAGCTACAGTGATGTAAAATAAGTACACAACTGCTCCTCAATGTCTCATTTCAGTTTAGAAAACTCAGAGAAGCAGGGGTTGAAGGTGAATAGTTACATGCATTGAAATCACTCTAATTGAGTAGCTTTTTACTTGCACTATTTAAGTATTGCTTAAAATTGATTATTTAACTTTTACTTCAGTATGTTTAAAGGTAAGTATTTTACTTTTCTACATTTTTAAAAGCCCCAAGTGCTGAGTAAAAGAAGCAAACAACTAAAGTCAAAACAATGAGGTTCTAGCTTTCTTTAAAGACATGAAACAACCCAGTGGTTTGGCTTTAACTACCCATGACCAGCACAGAGCGAGGGAATGACTCTACATCACATTCAAAGACAGCTGTTACATTTCACTTCATTAAAAAAGTCTGACTTTACCTAAAAACCTGGTTGAAGGTCAATAGGTTGCAAATCAAGGAAAGATAGTCATGTACTTTCTCCACCACTGAAGCCAGCTTAGTGGACAAATCAAACTCATCTGCACCATGTGATATTAAACATTTTTCACTGTTCTGTTATTTCCATTTCAGTCCACAAAAAGTTCAGTTTTCTGTGGTTAAGTTCATCTCATAATCGTCAATCTATGTGAAGTTCTACGTTTTCTTTCTAAATAAAAACAGGTCTGTATCCAAAAAGGAAGTCAATAAATCTTATTTTAAGATGGTACAAACCCCCAAATTTAACAAAAACTGTTTAAAAGAGAAATAAGGGAATTTCAAAGTTCTTTGAAAGGGAGATTAATAGCATTTAACTAGAAATATCCTGGGATTATTCACAAGTGATATTTTACATTTTTTAACCCCCAGGCATCATTTTAACTATCGTTTTTACTTTAATTTACTATCCTATTGAATCATTGAGGACAAAAATGTCAATAATGATGCCTGAGGGTTAAAAGCCCTCCTAGACTGAGGAAAAACCTGATGCCTTAATGTAGCTAACAATGGAAGGTTTTTTTTTGTTTTTTTTTTTACTTTGGCTGCCAAAAAGTAGCTGTACCACAATCTAGAAGTATCCATCTACAGGCTTTGCACTGCAGTTAAAGCTAAAAGTAGAACAGCATACATTTAGGTTTTCTGGACAAAAATGCAAGGTATAAATTGCCTGTTTCAGGATCTTTGCAGCATAATTTATCATTGCTGTTTATCAACCATGCATTACTGTAAAAATATTTCTCTTCCAGCTGAGCCTTTCTGCTACATTTCACCCCCCTCCTCTTTGAGTGTGTGTTCATGAGCAAACACATCGCTGTATTGATGCTTGTGTAAGCTGGAAGCTTCAGAGTGTAGTGCAGCTCTTTCATGTATAATTTAAACTAGTTCTCTTTTAGATAAGCTACAATCTGCTCCGACCCTGTGGGCTCTCACATGGTTAAAAATAGGACATGCCTGTGTGTGTAAAAGTCTGTGTTGGGGTATTGTATGTTAGCAAGAGCATGGGATCACAACGCATGCATTTGTCTGCACAAGACAATGCTCTTCTCACCAGCTGCATCGTGTTGTAAGTGTGCATGCTAAGAGATTACGGCCATTAATGTTTTGTGTTAACCTTGCAAAGCAGATGGATTCACCTGTTTCCTTGTTTTTCACTGGCGAATCCATCTTGCAAAGCTCCCATCTGAACCGTTTGGGCCCGGTTAGAAAGTGACAGGACCATTCAGCGACGAGGGCCAGTACTTTCAGGCGCAGCTGAGTCATGGCGTAAACAAGCAGCAGCGAGAGCTGGTGCAGTTATGGAGGAAGAGATTAGCGTGGATGCTGCTAAAGCGCCAGTTTTATCAGAACTTGACAACATTTCTTCATTAAAGAGGACCAAAGAACAGCAGTGAGTTGTTTTCTTTTCAAAAACAACAAAAGTCAAGTACTTACATGTCTATAGTCGTCATGTTTTGCGTTATTCCTCAGTAGCTGCGCACACGCAGCACGATAGCAGCTACGTCACGTGTTTTGTTGCTCTTATTGGCCCGTAGAGATGTGACAGACAGAACGGTTATCCAGTCAGTTTTTTTCAAAGCCTCTGCCTTTTCTCAAACATTTCTTATTGAAGCTTTCCCAGATGGATGTGTGAAACACATCCATCTGGAATGTCATGTTAGTTTTGTGTGTGTGCATCAGCTGAAATTGGTGGTTGTTTTGATTTTCAATGATGTATTATTTATTTGTAGATGGATTTATGCATTTATTAATGCATGCTGGCCCTCCAAGATAAGTGAAGACATTGTGTTAACCAGGGATGCAATATTAGATTTTTATAGATATGCTGATATTTACAAATTCATTTTAACAAATAGTGATAGATGTGGATATATTTAATTAATTCAGGCCTAAAATTTAAGTCATTAAAACACAATTTAAAATGTAAGAAATGAGGATGAACAAAGTCAACACTTCAGCTGACATAGGTCTGCTGGTCCTGCCTGAAACTCTACAAACCTATATAAATATAAATATTAGTTGTAATTATCAGCAGAAATTCTAATGTCTGACCATATTGATAATAAACTACTTAAGTATATATCTGCCAATACAAACATCATGCTGATAATATTGGGATTCCCTAGTGTTAACCCTTGAATGCAGAGGCTACCAAAACTACAAATTCCCCTATGTGGCTAAAAACAGACGTGTCCTCTAAAATTTATAATAGAGTTTCAAAGTTTTGCTTGTATTTATTGGCTACTTTCAAAGAAATGACAGAAAATCTTTTTGTGAGTTCTGGCTATGATTATTCCATACCAGTCTATTACATTTCACATTGCACTCTGCGGTTAATAACTGATTTTTGAGCAAGATGGCATGTTTAACATTAACTTTACTAAGATGTCAACCTTTTATGAAAAAAATAGGTTTCATTTGAAACACTTTTACATCCTGATGTTAATAGGGAATAGATTTGTTTTTTCTGTTTTGTTGCTGAGGTACAGAAATTTTCCTTTCTTTCTGTGAGCCATTTGAACTTGGAGCTGTTCTGCATTCAGGCACCTTAGCTTTTGGCCTATGTGGCTGCATGATATTAAAATAAACCTCGCACCAATAGTAAGGAAATTTGTGTTTAAGATAGATCATTTTTTTGTTGTAACAATGCTTCTTGGCAATAAATCTTATACCATTGGAAAGCCTGTTCATTTCCCTTTTAAATGGTGCCACATTTGTAAGGAACAGAGCCAAGTCTGTGGGTTGTTGCACCAATGAAAAAATCTGCCAAATCTTCTCTGCCAGTGCCAAACAGCTTATTCTGCCATTGACTCTTGTTTGGTGGATTGGACGATTGAAGTCTGAAGAAGACATATTGGCAATTTAACATTTAATTAATTTAACAAACAGGGGCCTCAGTAGCATGTGGACAAATCATCAACAGCCTGGCACCTCCTCATGCTGGTCACATACTGCTGTAGAATGGCATGGCTCCACCAAAAGATGTTATTCTATTGGTGCAGCAATCAGCATAGCCTTCTCCGCGTCTTCTCCACACTTTGACCCTAACAGCCAACTGTGTATGCAGAATCTGAACATAACATTCCTCCACATGTTCAAGTTCCAGTGCACATGTTGCCAACACCAGTGCAAATGGGCCTGACAGTGAAGGGCAGTCATGGCAGGCCATCGGCCATATCGTCCTGCAAACCTTGACTACAGTGCTGACAGGGTGAGGAAACGGTCTTCTTGGGGTGTCGTCTTCTTGGGACGCCCACTTCACTGCACATCTGACATTCCCAGGTTATAAGGAACTTGGCCCGCAGTTTGGAGATGGTACTTGGGCTCACTCCAAATAATACCGCAACTTGATTTTGTGGAACAGCAGCTTGAGTTGCCCTATCAAGATCAGTAAAATGTTGCATGACCACTGTAAACAAGGCCCATGCTCACAGGTGCCAACAATCGGGGCCAATTGTCAGCACCGTTGAGCATGGGGTACGAGAAGCTCAAAACAAGAGTCAATAGCAGAACGGCAGCAACAGCCAAAAAAACAGCTGTTTAAGGATTGGCAGAGAAGATTTAACAAATTTTACATGGGTGCATCCCACATACATAGCTCTGCTGCTCATCCTACAAATGCATGTTCCTTAAAAATATGGCACCGTTTAATAGGGAAATATAAAGGCTTTTCAACGATGTAAGATTTATTGCCATGAAGTGTTGTTACAACAAAAAAATAATCTACCCATCACCATTGTTTTTTTACTTTTTGTGCTAAGTTTAGCAGTGCAAATTTGTTTTACTGCATGTGTTTTTAAAAGGCTTAAACTTTAGATGCTAGATACTATCCCATCTTGGCTGTCAAAACAATCATGCAGCTTGGCTTATTTTTCTTCTTTCCTCTTCAGTCACAATGTGGTCAGATGATCTTTATTGCAGAACCACCTGAGTGTTGCCATGGTTGTTTTTTATGGGTTAAACAAAAGTAAAAAATGAAGTGCTATACTTTGACTTTCAGCCATTTCTCTGAAAATGCTTTTTTTGCCACTACTGTACCTTCTTTTCCCATGTTAACATGCTGATTTACAGAAAATAGTGGGCAAAAGGCCAGTGTGGGGCTACGAGAGGGGTTTTATTTTCACAGCTTGCTGTTGGCAGAAATAAAAGGCTTTTTCACAACTTACAACACCTTCTATGCCAGATTTACAAGCTGAAAATGTACAATAGAGTGCACAGCATGGGCCTTGGCAGGTCTATACTTGTTTAGCATCAGTTTTTCTTTGACTTTATAAATTGGCTTGAGAAGGACTGTAAACTCCATGCGGTCAGTGATTTTGCATTTACAATGAAACAGACATTAGTAGAGCCTTATTCAGCGATCTTCACCCTCTGTCTGTCTTTTGTCATCTAGCAGAGAGTCGAGAAGGAAAGTGCCCCGTTGTATCTGATGATCTTGGGGGCTGCGGACACTCCCGAACGTCCAGCTATGCCAGCCAGCAGTCCAAACTTTCAGGTATGGTCACCTGGTACTGTAATTTTTCCCAGATTTACGGCACTTAACTTGATATGGCACATGCACATATTCTTTGCAATTTAATATAATGCATATTTAGCTTTTCTTATTGTGGAAAAGGTATACAGGGTCTAGCTGAGAAAGCTCTTTGACTAAGGAGTAGGAAGGTGATAAACTTATTTCCTAGTGACACGCCAACAGAGCAGTTTAAACCCAGGGCTCCAGTTTCCATTATAGGCAGATCAGATGTCCGTAATAAAAGATCAGAGGAAGTGCAGAGATGCACCAGGCTCAGCTTTAATGGCCCTGAAATCATGAATTAGCAAATTTATTTCCTGGCACATACAACCACTGATAGATTTATTTGAACTTGGTACTAGTGTTCAGGAAGTTTGCTCTTCTATGGCTGTAGTGATCTGATGCTCTGAGATCTCTCATGCTTGAAATGGCTTCCTGTAGGCACAAACAGCACGTGAGTGTGTGGGTGCCACTGCACTGCTTAATCTTTTAACACAATACAAGCTACAAGTCAGAGCAGCACAAAATAAGAATGTGTAATGCCTCATTTAAAAAGCTGATAATAATTTATGAACTAATGTTTCAAACCTGTTGTTGGGCAGTACATCTACATGTTCTATGTATATGGATGTACATCAATAGTGGTTTAACTAAATGAATACCATTATACACCTTTGAAGAGTCTGGATAACCCACTCAACACTAATCAAACATATGGCGCGATGACTATGTGGAATGATATGTTTAAGTATAGCACTTTTAACTGAAGTAACCTAAAGTCTGAGATACGAGTTACACCTGTATATAAGATGAGTTTTTTTGTGGGTCTTCCAGATGGGGAAAAAAGGTCTGAACCAACTTCTTGCATTATTATTTTAGGCCTGTAGTCAACCAAAGAAAAACTTGATCGACCAAAATCACACCCAGGCACCAACCAATCAATTGGTTGTTCAGGTTTAAAAAAAAAAAAAAGTGATCACCTCGCTGGGGACCAGTTTAATCCATACAGGTTCCTTCCTGCACCTGCTTGGCACTCTAAATGATCCTAAAATGAACATAAGCGTTTGGAAGCATTAATACATGTCTTAGATTCATCACATTGTACTAAAAAAATAAGTGAGAGATGATCAGCAACCTGTCTTTGATCACAACATCTCCATGATCCCAGCATGGTAACTCTTCAAACTCATGAAGCATACAAAATAACCTCACATAAATGTTTTTATTCATTTCTAACGGTAACTATTAACAGGATCACTTGATCCAGCCATGTCATTTATGAACATAAATCAGACAGCATGCAGTGTTTATTTAGGAGGTGAGAGTGAAAAAGTATGCTAGTCGGGACTCAGTGACCGGGAGACATTGTCTTTTATCACTTCTGCTTTCTGTCTGCCTGTAAAAGAAGCTAACGCCAACATGAACACTTTAGGGAGATTATAAAAGGAGATGATACCACGCAGCCTATTTGCCAACAGGTGACTGACCAGGATGATCTTGGTCGAACAGAAGCTTTTTGAACAAACACTCGACCAGTCGAATGGAAGCTGTCAGCCTTAGATTATTTCCATTTCGTTTGGCACAATTCAATTAGTAATTGATTTGACCTGGTAGAGTTTGCAAGCAGTGATGCTGCTAACCCACACTGGTCATTTGTCAACAAATAAGAGTATTTGTGTCTATCAAACTAGATCTCACAGAGTTAACGTAGCACACTTCAGTTCAGTAATGTTAGTAGTAGCTGCTGATGTGTAATTGTTGTTTTCATAAAAGTTGGAACATCTGCAAAAAAGCGATTCACCAATAAAATGAAATTATGTTTTTCTGTTCCAAAATGGGCCAGAAAAGTCATATTGCCAGTCAAGAACACTACTGTATTATAAAAACTCTGCCCATCTCTCTCAGGCTACAGCACAGGCCATTCCCGCTCCTCCAGCATGTCAGAGTTCAGCCATCGTAGAAACCACTCAGTTGGGAGTGCCTCAACAGGCATCGGCAGCATCCCAGAGCCAAGCGAAGACCGCGAAAGAGAGTCCAGACCCTGCCCTGCTCTACCCGAACACCCAGTCCCCACCGCCACCACTAGCAACCCTGTGGGGACAACTGTACAGAGTGCCTCATCCTGTGAAAGACTCAATAGGTGAGTAAGCTATTTAACAAGGAAGGAGCACAGGGAAATGCCATTTATGAAGATACAAGCAAAATCATCGCTGTCAAAGTCCTCATACACAAAGAGAATGCAGTCATAATGTTGAATAAGGCATTTTTATAAGTAATTAGAAAAACAGGAGAAAGTTACTTGATAGTAGTTTAACTTAATCACGACAGAGACTCGCGTCACAGGAAGCAGCTGTGACAGTAAAAGAGCAGTAGGAGACTATCTGTGGTTTCATTTTTTAGAGTCAGTAGGGGCTCTTGTTTACAAAAAGTTAGTCATTGTGTTTGTGGGCTCTAAAAACATCCAGCCATGAGTCAAGCAGAGTAGTTTCTCAAACCTTAAGGCCAGGGATAGCTTTAAAGTACTGTACTTTGTGGCTTGAATTTAAAAAAATAGATGGAATGAGAGTGACCAAGAGAGCAGCCATGCAAGAGTAAATCAGAACATGAAATGCACTCCCTAACAGGGGGGAAGCCCAAGCATGGGCAAAAATGCTAATTATGCTGCCTTAGATGCACTTTGCATTCCATAACAAAGATTTCACAATATTCAGACACCTTCAGACATGACAGCTAATTACAATATTCCAACCTTTTCTAGGGATGGTGAATTTCTTTTTGTCATCCATGTTAAAGACACAAAAATGTATTACCTTTGTCATCCGTATATATAAATGTGGATCTTCAGCTTGCAGCTTTAGTCTCCAATCAAGCTTTTTTCTATTTGTTGGAATTCTTATTCCAACATCCTGAGTTTCAACAAGAAAATGAGCAGAAAAAAAGGTTTATATTCAATCACAAAGATGGCTGTAGCAAGTTAAAGTGTTTCAATAGTATGATTAAAAATAAGCTTCTCAATGAGCAGTGTACTTGTTTGGACTCTAACTATAAAACTGTAGGAGTAGCCAGTTTGCCTGGTGTGTGGCTGCTGTCAAAAACATGTTCTGTGAAAATGACAATATGAATAAAGGCATCATTTCCAATTGCTAAGATGGAATCCTTTGGTTCAGCACCAGATGAATCATAGTATGTGAAAAAAAAACATTTTGAGTTTACGATGGGCGTTTAAATGAACACAGAATTAACCTCTTATATCCTTCCTTTCAGACACCCAGTGAAGCAGGACTCCATGGAGTCTCAGCTAAAGAGAATGGACGATACTCGGGTGGATGCAGATGACGTTGTGGAAAAGATTCTCCAGAGTCAAGATTTTACGCCAAGCTTACTGGACTCAAGTGCTGAAGGTGGGCCACAAAATAAAGTGTTTTTATAGAGCAAAATAATGTTTCCATTACAAATCAGTTACTTTTTCTTTCACAAAAAAAAAGTCAGAAATGTGTCCATTTAAGTTCCATTACAAGTTGAGTTTTTACATTTTCAGTTTTATATTGTTAACAGGTTAAAGTCCTAAGGTCATATTTGAATCTGTCCTTCGCCTTTAAAAACGTGTCTCTGAAATCATTTTGATTTAGTTAAGTTAATAACATACTTACTCTCTGACATCAATTTCTCAGCTATCATGGTTTCATCTTTACTTTCATCTGCAACTATTTATTAAGCATTAACCCATCATTAGTTGTGGCCCTAGTCTGGAGCTTTGCTGCAATTATTAATGAACACCTACTTTGCATTAGAAAATGATTAACAATATTTTGGCACTACGGTCTGTGCACTTTGGGGAGAAGGGCATTATTTTTCTTTCCAAGGTCTCAGGCAGCTCAAAGCTATGAAACATAAGCTGTTGTCAATACATGATTATTTTTAGATTGCCTAGCAACTGTCTGCTCCTCATGACCAGAATTATACAAGAGGATGTGTGTGCTATGCACTGACTCAGTGTTACCGTAACTCTGTCTGTTTCAGAGGAAGGCTTGCGTCTGTTTGTGGGCCCTGGTGGAAGTACAGCCCTTGGAAGCCATCACTTGCCAACCAGGTGAGAATGGCTATTATCCATCTGAAACTCTGTAATGCATTACCATACAATTTGCTACTAACTTTTCAAATTAAGAGGCAACAAGAGGCTGCTAGATGTGTATCCGAATTCTATAGCCAGTAAATTGATGGAAAAGGGTAGAAAAGATAATACCTGAACATTAGATTGTAAGTCAGTCCCAAAGAAGTGTGTATCCTTTTATTGATGGATCTCTGCTCTTTTCCTTCTCTACAAAAAAGGTCTCCTCTTAAAATGACTCAAATCTCAAACACCAATCAGAGAGGCAACCAGTAAACTGGTTCATGTTTGCCACATCCTGTCTTCTCTTCTCACTTAAGAAGATGAGTTAGCCATTTGCCTTGGTGTCCAAATCTTCATAAAAAACTTTACTTCTGCAAACTTTATCTGCCTATTTACCATGCTTGACATGGTGTTAGCTGACTATAGTTGATTAGCATGCTGTTAGCTGGTGAAACTGGTGACGAAACTGACAACTTTTAACTGAAGCTTGTTCTGAATGAGAAGATAGAGTTTTTTTTTTTAATTAAACTGGTAACTAATGATGATTTGAGCATTGCTATCCTCTTGACAATTTTTGTGTCACAGAAGCAGCAAAGAGTTCACGCCGGTCCAATGCTGAGATCAAGTATTTAATTAAAAGTTAGACAGAGGTGAATATTCAGAGTCAGCTGAATTAAATCCACAAGAACTCAGGGGTTTGGGGGAAATCTGTGACTGTCTTCTCAGCTGTGGATGTGATGATGCATGTTGAAGAGTGAGCTTGGGCCCAAGTGGATCTGGTGGGGGGGGGGTGTTTGTTGGCACTGTGTAATGCCCAGTACAGACTAAAGGTTTGCAACAAGACAAGTTATAAGCTGCAACTGATTTCAGCTACACTGCTAAAACCAGGGCAGACAATGTATTGTTTCCACAGTATTGATTTTCAGTTGCTCTATTTAAATTAATTTATTTTTATGTTAGGGCTCACAATCAGTCTGTCTCTACAAGAAAAACAGTTCTGCAAATTTGCTTAATTTCCTCTCAGTTTGACAGTTAACCTTTTGTTTTTCTTTGCTTTTCTGTTTTTACAAGAGGCAGAATGATTCCTGCATGAGAGTGATTTATAACCCTTTGACAAAGATACTGCATGTTTCTTGTCATCACCATCGTAGTGTGGCAGTGCAGTTCAAAGGCAAAGATAGCCACAAAATGCTTTGCTAGCTCAGTCTTGTTATAACAAAGAATTCCACTGAAACAGACAAAGCAACCTTGAATTTCAGCTAGTATACATCGTGCTTATGTGCACTGCTGATGGAGAGATAGTACACTTTACTGAACTGAAGTTTCCAGGAGAAAAGTTTCTTAAATATATGATGTTTTCATTTGCAAACTTCACAGCATAATTTCATTTAACAAAACATTCTGCTTTGAACAATTTTTTTGGCCTTTCAAAACTGTATTTTTTTTTATCTCCCATTTATCTACAAGCAATACCAAAAGGCAGGCCTGATTTGAGCTACAAGAGCTCAGTTCAGACAGCTGCAACTGTCCCCTGGGATGTTCTGAAATGGTCTTGTTGCATTGTAAATCTTTGGACTGAACTGGGCTTAAGAAATGAAATACGTTCAAAGTAAAGTTGGGTTAATAATGATTATGTCTGATCTGATACTGAGGTCAGTTCATAAGCTTATACATGCAAAATAGTTAACTTGTACATCATTATCATTGTGCATAATAAGTCTGTAGTCAAGAAGTGGTCGGGTTTATGCAAAAATCATATAAGCACTTAAATAGTATGCACCATAGGATAACATCTGTTCTGTATTTAATCTAGTCTTTTTTGTCATTCCAGGGTTGGAGCTGGAGCATATGAGCAGGTGGTGATAAAGCGTTAAACCTGCAGCCTCTCAGAGCTGGGCTGACACGGCTTTGATTTTAAAAAAACAAACAAAAAAAGCCTTGACTGTGTCAGTTTCAGTCTGCTCTCCTACAGCACTAAAGTTACCTGATCAGCACTGTGTCACACCTCCCTGATCACTCTGAATGGTTGACAGTTTAACAGTGCCCTCCTGTGTTCATGTATGAAACTGTAGCTCTGTTTTCTTTTTTTTTTTTTCTAAGATTAAGAGGTAGACAGTTGTGATCTCAGTACAAATGTAGAGATGTGTATTGAGGGGGGAAAAAAGCTAACTAACTGCTTCTGGTTTTTGGGATTAAATTAACCTCATCCCTGGAGGTCAGCTTTCTCATCAGCAACCAGAACTGTAAAATTAAGAGGAACTGGAAGAAATTTATCAGCTTTCCACTGTATGAAGAACACAAGGACATGCTGTGAGTATATCATCAGAACAAACAGATACCTACAATGACGATGTATGTGCTTTCAAAACATTCCTTTTGTCTCTTTGTGTGCTTGGACTTCCTTCTCAAGTAGGATTTTCATATTTGCCTATAAGCTGCTAAAAAGCTCTAGTTGTTGGCACTCAAACAACTGGTATTGTTTTGAAGATGATACATTTTTTACTGCACAGCAGAGGCATCAGAATGAAACTATTTGAGGTGTGAACACAGACTTTGTGAGTGTTTTCTACGTGTTAGACCACTATTAGTCATAACGGTTATACTGTTATGCTTTGGATGGAAGTGACATGATACCTTTAAGGGGATGCTATATTGGTACTTGCATCAAAAAAATGGAAAAACATGTTTTGCTTAATTGTGTTAAACATTTTTGTAAGTATCTATGACTCACTGCTGGGTGATGTTTTAGAGAATCCTGCAGAATTAATCTGTTCTGCAAAATTAATTCATGCCAAATTTTTCCAAACAAAGACATATTACTATTTTGTTTTATATTTCCTATGTCATAGAAAAAAAACTTTTAAATTAGAAATGTGTAGTATCAGTCCAAACAGCATTTGAAATGTCCAGTCGCTTCTGAACGGAGCTTTAATGAATCCAAACAACAGCAACTACCTTTGGGTGTTGCCCCACTTGTTGCATTGGTGAGAGACAGCAAACTGAATAGCTAAAGTCAATGTAAAGAATTTAATTTCAATAATAGGCTGATAGCCAGCACAATACATATATTCTATATCAATTATCTGAAGCCTTTAAATAATCAACACAAGTGTTATCTTCTTAGACAAGTTTAAAATGAAAGCTGAATGATGACATTTAAAGGTCCATACTGTGATTTTCTCTTAAACTCTCTAAACCCAGAATGTGTGCAGTTCTAGTTTTTATACTCTTCTCTCTTTTTGTTATATTATAATGTTATTGGTAAAATATTCAGCCTAAAATTAAAACATTGACCAAAACAAAGGTTGTGTGTCCGTTAAAGTCTGCCTGCCCTTGTCTGGAATTACTGCTCTTGTAGGTTAACGCTCTTTGGCTTCATATGTCGGTTTAAAAAACAAACTTGAAGGAGCTTCTGTGATAAAAACCAATGTAGAAAGGTGTATAGCTAATGCCCAGCATTTAAGCTACGTATCTATTGTATACCTATGCTTTGCAACTCAACTACATCATTCTAAGCTGGCCTGTTGATCAGGCGGCTGAGATCGGCAAACAAAAGGAAGACGCTGCGATGTATCAGCAGATTAAATAATGCACAACTAATGCATACTGTAGTTTGTATCGCTTTGAAGGACTAGCTAGGTGATCCACTGCCATGAAGAAATACTCAACAGCACCTGTCTTAAAAGGAAGCAAAGTATTTGTGTGTCTATGTCTAATTACAGCTTATAAACTGCTAGACTTCAGAACAGTCTCATAAAAAGTCTATAATCCAACACAATATCTGATCAGTTAAAGCTGCAGATAACTTTATGATATAAATATGAAGAGTTTTGAAATCCTGATAGCGCCATGCATGATGGGGATTTAAATTTGTAGCCTCATAGGAGATTAACTGCACAATAAACTCATTTATGATCAAACTAGCCAAAGTACACAACGCAGTAATATTTACCAGGGAATCAGTCAGGCCTATGCACATGTAGAAAATGCAAACGCATTACAACTTGTGAAAGCAGACTGTGCAGTATCTGTAATCTTCTGTCTCCTGTCATAAGCCATAGTAGAAATACGATACTTCCTTTTTTATATGATAAACATGTTGAATCAGTATCTGCACAAATGTCAGTGTATGGTGTTTTGGCTTAATGTCAGTGTTCTCTGTTTTTTTTTTGTGTGTTTCTATGTTCTGCATGATAATGTCGGTATGTTAGCTTGCAGAACTTGACACATCTTCATGTTTTACCTAATTTAATATTGTGCCATCTATGATCAAAATAGTTCCACGTTGAAGGAAGATTTCTACTTGGATATTGAGCAGGTTGAAAACCATTTTGTTCTTGATACTTCCATATTAAAGCAGATATCTGCACAGTATTTGCTGTGACTGTGAGTCAGTGTTCTCATTTTTTAAATTTCTTTGGCATGGTTTGAATATTCAATGTTAAAAGTAACATCTTAAATGATATCATCGTCTGTGTTTTGCAAAGCTCAGTGCTGATGTTGTGCCATATTTTTGCTAACATTTCAGTGTTTTAGTGAGAAAATTTGTTCTCACTACATAGTTGAAAAGTTGTTAAGTGTTTGATTTATGGCTATCCAATATCAACTTTTTGAGATCTGTTTGAGCATTTTTTTTTTTTTAATCACTTGTTTTACCTGTGGAGAACAGGTTTGTTCATCTTGGTACCTAACATGTTGTTACAAACATGGTTTCTTCTCTTCTGTGAAGCTGTTGTCTATATAAAACTGTAAAATGTATTCTCCTGTTAAGTGATGTTCTGCGCTGTTCTGACACTGTCCAGTGTTTCCTGTTACAGACTTCATCCTTTTGACCAACATTTGCTTCCTTAAATAGTGTGCTGGATGCTTCAAATGTGTACCTTGCACTGTTGAATAAACCTGTTAAAATCTTGTGGATGTGAGGATTTTATTTCAACACAAAATAACAAGGGTAAAGAGTTCCCATGTATACAGTTTTACTGCACTATTTACATTTGAACTGCTCATATTGTAAGGCCATTGGACACTTGCATTATCATTGATTTTGAAGATCTGGTTTATTCCTGAAAAACAGTCACAGTGCAAACGAGCCATCTAACAAATCCAAAAGCATAGCTTTTTCTGGTTTATCTCAGGATTTGCAAGAATGTTTACATTGTCCAATATCACCTAAAAGAAAATACATGTCACCAACTTTTACAGAAACAAAAGCTGTGTCCAGTTCAAACATCTGGCTCCCAGTCTTCGTCATGCTCTGCACTGTGACAATACTGTCTGGCCTCTCCATATCCGCTGTCCTCGAAATCATTTTGATCTTCTTCTTCATTGTCTAAAATAAGAAACAAAGGACCAAACACAAAAAATAATACCCAGAGACACTGAAAAGGTGGTGCACTCAACCCTAAACATTAAAAATTCTGTATAATGTAATGTAATGGAGCTCAAAGAGATCAAATGTTTAATGCACCTTGTTCCTGGAGATTTATAAGCAGAGCAGAGCCATCCTGGTTCAGTCTAACTTCAGGATCATCCATCAGTAGATGTCTGAGATTACTGAGACTTCCACTCAGGGCACCAACTTTGGGGCAGGAAGTCCACAGCACAGCCAGAGGTACAGACACAACCCTATCAGTATGGAATACAGATAACAGTATGGATAAAAACCCTGACAGTAGTAATCCTCCTGTGCAATAATATTCACACATTGTACAGGTGCAGATGTTTGTGGACTTGGTTTATCAGTTTGTGTTTAAAACCTTTAACTTGTTCTCTCTGCTGCTGTGTTGACTGTCACACCTCCTCTGTCTCTACCACACATGTATACTGCAACTTGCATCTACAACTTTTGAGGATGTGCACAGCCGGTGCATCAAAGCCACACTGCGGGCATGTGGCAGCCATGATGTGTCCTTGTGTAGTTAACAGCAATACATATATCCAGATCTCTTAGGGCGTTATATTTTTATAAGAAAAGGAGGCGTCAGCACTCAAAAATGTCCTTTTAGGTAGTTGTATTTCAGGCAAGGCACAACGGACATGTTTGGTCTTTCTTCAGAGAAACTCACCTTTGCAATGTGCAAGACTTTTGTTTTCCCAGTCCTGTTGTCCAAAACAGCTCTTCACTCTCTCCCTCCTGATCCTCTGACTCTTCTCTGAGGTTGTTCATCTCTGCTCCATGACCTGTAAAATATAAACTTATGAGCAAATGTGTTTTACTCAACAAAGAGAGAAACACGTATTTCTTTACTATTCATACCAAAGGAGTTGAGAATAAAAATGATCACAGAGATACTTTTGTTCTACTTCTTAACAGAACTAAGTATCTAAAAATCAACAGACAGAAAATTTACCTGTCTGCTGTTCTGAAGATCTAAGACATTCCTCCTCTCTTCTTTCAGTCTGATACTGTGTATAACTGTCATCCTTCACATTTGTCTTATCCCCAATCCATCTTCTCTTCAGCTTTTCTGCCCAAGACAACACCTCGGTGACCAGGACCCTGCGCAGGATGTTATTGTCATGCAGGCTGGGGTAGATTTTACTGTACACCTGTTAAGGGGAAAAAAGATTAGAACCACTTTAAAATGTATATTATTTTGTGAGATTTACGACAGAGAATTACATTGATTTGCCCTAAACTGGCCAGGCATAAAAACAATCTACAGAAACTTTCATTTACTGCCTTCAATGATTGGAAATCCTGCTTGAGTCTCACTGACGAGCTACTTTAAATGCTGCTGTAATTAAGGTTTTTCTTTGTGTTGTTCTTTTTTTGTATCATCTCAACAGGCAGCTAAATTAGGACAGTTTATTTGAGAAGGGGGACACAACATGAAAACCCACCTTTGTTTTTTCAACATAAATACTTGGCTACCCCAGGTTTCTACAGACCCACAAATGTGAAATAAGCCTACCCTGTCATTAGTTCATAGCAGCAACAGAGAATCTGTTCTCCTAGTGACATCACATGGTGTCATCAAAACTATGCCTGCCTGATACCTGGAGATATCTGGTATCTCCACCCATGGCCATGGAGGCACACAGCTGTACTCAGGGTACCCCATAATGGACTATTTTCAGAAAGGCTGTTTAGAGCTGGTTTATGCAGGGTTAAAGAGCTCCTGTGGTGCTTGAAATATTTTACACACACGTGGACAAAACTGTTGGTACCCCTCTGTTAATGAAAGAAAAACCCACAACGGTCACAGAAATAACTTGAATCTGACAAAAGTGATAATAAATAAAAATTCAATGAAAATTAACCAATGAAAATCAGACATTGCTTTTGAATTGTGGTTCGACAGAATTATTTTAAAAAACAAACTCATGAAACAGGCCTGGACAAAAATGATGGTACCCCTAGAAAAGATTGAAAATAATGTGACCATATGGACATGTTCAACCAAGGTGTGTCCTCTAATTAGCATCACGGGTGTCTACAAACTTGTAATCAGTCAGTCAGCCTATTTAAAGGGTGACAAGTAGTCACTGTGCTGTTTGGTGGCATGGTGTGTACCACACTAAACATGCACCAGAGGAAGCAAGGAGAGAGCTGTCTCGGGAGATTAGAAAGAAAATTATAGACAAGCATGTTAAAGGTAAAGGCTATAAGACCATCTCCAAGCAGCTTGATGTTCCTGTGACTAGAGTTGCACATATTATTCCGAAATTTAAGATCCACGGGACTGTAGCCAACCTCCCTGGACGTGGCCGCAGGAGGAAAATTGATGACAAATCGAAGAGACGGATAATACGAATGGAAACAAAAGAGCCCAGAACAACCTCCAAAGACATTAAAGGTGAACTCCAAGGTCAAGGTACATCAGTGTCAGATCGCACCATCCGTCGTTGTTTGAGCCAAAGTGGACTATGGGAGACGGCCAAGGAGGACACCACTGTTGAAAACAAATCATAAAAAAGCAAGACTGGAATTTGCCAAACTGCATGTTGACAAGCCACAAAGCTTCTGGGAGAATGTCCTATGGACAGACGAGACAAAATTGGAACTTTTTGGCAAGGCACATCAGCTCTATGTTCACAGACGCTAAAAATGAAGCATACCAAGAAAAGAACACTGTCCCTACTGTGAAACATGGAGGAGGCTCTGTTATGTTCTGGGGCTGCTTTGCTGCATCTGGCACAGGGTGTCTTGAATCTGTGCAGGGTGCAATGATATCTCAAGACTATCAAGGTATTCTAGAGAGAAATGTGCTGCCCAGTGTCAGAAAGCTTGGTCTCAGTAGCAGGTCATGGGTCTTGCAACAGGATAATGACCCAAAACACACAGCTAAAAACACCCAAGAATGGCTAAGAGCAAAACATTGGACTATTCTGAAGTGGCCTTCTATGAGCCCTGATCTAAATCCTATTGAACATCTGTGGAAGGAGCTGAAACATGCCATCTGGGGAAGGCACCCTTCAAACCTGAGACAACTGGAGCAGTTTGCTCACGAGGAGTGGGCCAAAATACCTGCTGAGAGGTGCAGAAGTCTCATTGAAAGTTACAGAAATTGTTTGATTGCAGTGATTGCCCCAAAAGGTTGTGCAACAAGATATTAAGTTAAGGGTACCATCATTTTTGTCCAGGCCTGTTTCATGAGGTTTTTTTTTTAATAATTCTGTTGAACCACAATTCAAAAGCAACGTCTGATTTTCATTGGTTAATTTTCATTGAATTTTCATTCATTATCACTTTTGTCAGATTCAAGTTATTTCTGTGACCATTGTGGGTTTTTCTTTCATTAACAGAGGGGTACCAACAATTTTGTCCACATGTGTATATTTAGATTGTTTGTGGATAATTGCTATTATTTGTCACCTGTTACATATAAACTAAAAACCACTACTAGTTATGACTGTTGTTGCAGAGACTCACCAGGAGAGGTCGACAGACTTTTACTGTTTTAAGAGAAGGTAGAGGTTATATATACTCTTTGTCCGAGTCCCTGTCAGCATAACAGTGTTTTAACCTAAGATTTTTAAGTTTTAGCTGCTTTCCTTATTCTTTCCATCTTATTTCTCTATTCCAGAGTGACTGCTCTTGGTGCAGAACAACTGCACAAATTATGAGATGCCCTGCCCTGGTCTGCTGGCCACATTTCTTGAAAAAATAAGTGTTAAAAATTAAAAAAATATTTGACCACTTTTCAGCCTCAGTTATGTTTGCTTCTTCTCTAATTAAGTTTCACAGATACTGTAGACAGGTTCTTAGACAACATTTCTGTTGAAGTGATTCCTAACATCACTGCTCTTTTTATCATAAACAATGAAAAGCCATGTCTATGATACATGCTCCCCTGCTGTGCTTATAATTATTTAATCTTATCAGATTTCTGTTATTAAAACAACTCAGTATTGCAGTTTAAAGCCTTAATTATAAAAGCATACTTATTTTTTAAAAAGTTGCATTTCAATCAGTGTCGGGCCCATTAATACAGTTAAGAGGACAGGCCAGGCCAGGCTAGGCTAGGCTTGGAGAAAATGTGAGGGAGCTTGGTCAAGCTGGAATTTTGGGCCAATCTAAGCTCTAAGAGATATCTGGTCATTAAAGTGGGTACCCTGACATTTCATCATATTACAAATTTATCTAAAATAATTCTATCAATTTTTTTCCTAATCTCAAAGACTCCAAAAGTGTACATAGGGACCTTGAAAAACTTAAGTTCATAATGTGAAAGAAAACACTGGATTAAGTAAAGTATTCAGTGTTGTAGAGTGTGCATATTAAACCTTAGATGGCTGAAAGTCTAATATAATTAAGGATGAATGTGTTTTTCTCATCTACAGATTGTAAGATTCATGATAAATGATGTCTAAATGAGCAGTTAGAGCAAGGAGAGGTCTAATACATATGTATGTGTATTTTATGGAAAAAAGTATATTTTATCTTTACATTTATAGGTAATTTATGAGTATATATATACATGTGATCAAAAACAAATTGCCATTTTGTTCTGTAATTTACTCACCAGTCTGTATGAAAACCCATCAGCTGCATCATCAGTGAACAAAACGTTGCAGGCATCTCTACCCATGAGCCGACGAAACACACCAATCTGGGAGCAGAAGCCGACACTCTCCTGTTGGTCCGGTGGTGCCTCTCCAACACCGGTGAACTCCACCTCATAACCGTACTTTACAGACACCTGAAGAGCCCTAAGGAGGGGTGTCATGATAAAACACTAATTTTTGAGTCCTATTACTGTATATGTAATATCTCTTTACTAACGCTCAACTTTAAAACACTAAAACGCCTGAAAAAGTATCCCTAAACAAGCATACCAGGACTGAAACTCTGCCCTGGTCCACTCAAACTTGTGGTCGCTGTGTCTGAAACCTTTCAGTCCAGGGAGGAGGGGATTGAACTCAGAGTTTGGGGTGCTGACAATGACAGCCACTGGGGTCATGTAACCAAACACCACCTCAGAGAAGCTCTCCACATCAGCAAGAGTGAGGTGCTCTATTCTGCAGATAAACAGCCAAAGGGTACACAGATTGATATATATAAAAGAAAAAAACAGAAAGATTAAAATTGCAAATACAGACAGAAGGATGAAGAGAGAAAAGAGGATATGGCTATCAGAGGGATGAAGGGAGAAAAGAGGATATGGCTATCAACCATTAACAGAGTATGAAAAGAGAAAATAAAAAGATAATGGCCACCATGAAGAAGACTTGAGACACTCACAGCTCTATACTGGTCACTAGATCAAATCCTCTGAGGCGGACGTCGCGCTGTGTGACTGAGCCCTGGTACAGCTCGATGCATAGCTGATCGTACGTTGGTTGTAGGTAGTCTGTAGAAAGTGGAGCTAATGCGTGCCTTTAAGAACACACAGGAAGAACACCTAAACAGTCAGCACTGTAATTTATCCCAACAAACGGATTAAGACTCCAATAGAACTTTGCATTCAGCTGAAACTGCAATTTAATTCTCTTTAATTATGATATCAACAATGGTCTTATGCTGCTTAGTCTTTGAAATTTCAAGATCGTCAGACAGAAAGTCATAGATCTTTAGACAAATCTTGTGTGACTTGGATTAAACATTGCAAACAGCAAAGCCAACATTTTAAAAAGCTTAAACTTGGAAACAATTATCATTTAAGTCTGATTGAAAATCAAAAGCTATGGATAGCATGGGTGGAAAGTAACTTGTCACATCTGCTCAAATTACTGTAATTGAGTTGAGCTTTTTTGGTGTACTTGTACTTTTATGAGCACATCTTGAAACCAGTCATTTCACTTTTACTTCAGTATGTTTAAGTATTTCACTTCATCACATTTTATAAGGCATCACTGACTAAAAAAAAAACAGAGTATAACTTTCAGCTTTCTGTCAATCACTTGAAACTGGCCAGTAATTGGTTTTGACTACACAATAAGGTCAGTAGCACTTAGTGAGAGCAATTCCACATCATAACCCAAAACAAAGTGTTGTATTTCATTGGATTATAAAGGGGTAACTTTACCTGAACAACCTGGTCGGTAATGCATATTTAAATGTTGCTGACAATAAGAAAAAAATCATAATGTACTGTACAACCTGACATTACCTACTCTGTTCTCTGAGTGAACTTTGGAGGATTTCCTTTTAACTGGTAGTTAAGTTGATATATAGACCAGTTATTTTACATTTACACTAATTTTGCTCACTTTAACCAGAGTAACTGTAATTTACTTGAGTATAATAGTGTTATACTTTCCCACCTCTGGGGAATAGCAAACTTCTAATAATTTTGTTAACATTTTTATTCAGTGTTCCGTGTAAACCATACTTTGATGTCAATGGGGCATGATTCTGTTTAATTTTGTGTCACAGAGGTGTTTATCTATATTATAAAGTATTTAGAAACTCGTTTAAATCATGCATTTACATACATGTGTTTCTTGATTTTGGCAACGTCGATGTCCACTCCCACCAGCAGTTCAACTTCACGGTGAAACTTCAGTTTTTTGAGAAGGCTGCACTCACTGCATCCCAAATCCACCACCTAAAAACAAGATATGCGACTAATACAGCATTTATGTGGACTACAAAGAGAAGTGAAAGATTTCGAGAGTGAGAACTCAAAATCCTTTAAGAATAATGAGAGCTGTATACTGTTAAACGTGGTGTCTGTGGCTAGCTAAGGCTTGATGTAGCACTAGCGGTCAAAGTATACACATGGATAAACACGCTAACCGAGAGAAATAAGTGTGTTTATAATTTTTCAAATTATTGTTAAACCTATTTTCCCTTTATGGGTATCTATCTTACCTTTTTAGGTTTGTTTCTTTTCACAAAATCGATGACAAACTGATGTCTTTGACTGTGAAGTGGCGGACTGAACAATGGCTCCATCTTGCCTTTTTTTCAGAAACATTTAGAAAGGTTTAGTAAGTCCTCCCGACACCAGAGGACGCTGTTAGAGGACAAGCTATGCTTTTACGAACCTTACAGAGCATTTCAACGACTGTGGGTTTCTAGTCTAATTAATCTATTTAGGAACAGTTTTTTTATCTCTTTAATCTTTAATCTCTCTAATCTCTTTAAATATTTGGGTCGATGTTGTCCGCAAGTCTTGCCGCCATGTTTTTTACAGCTTTGGAAATTGTGCTAATGCCTAGCAACGGTTGGGGGTGGGGTTTAACGGGCTTTGGCTCGTCTGTGCTCTGGACTTACGGTACATGTACATGGACTTAGATGTAAACATGCTTCTGTCCAATTCTGTGTTGGAAGGGCTAAGAAAAGAAATATAACAACTGAGAATCATATACAAACACTTCTGGGGGATTAAAAATTCTCAGAGTGAGTGAGTCCTGGATATTACTGGAAACGTTGAGCAACCAGGCTCAAACCACTCCTACATGAGGTTCAAAATAAAGATAAAAACTGACCTATGCCTTTCAAGTAAAATGACTACAATGACTACATATTTCATTATTCATACTATTCATTTTTCCTTTTAATTACATCAAAAGCTTAAAAAATCACAAATTTGGAATGTCTAAATTAATTTAAACAGAAATAAGGATCACAGTGAAAATACAAACTGATATAAACAATAGAAGTACAATTAAACTGTTGTACAGTTATAAAAATGACCAAAAATCACACCTACTTTACAATTTTTAACTTGAAAATATATATAAATTTGTAAAATTTAGCACTGGTTTACTCTTTAATTTTTTACAACCATGTGGCAACATCCAACTACACTAAAGAACACTACCTTATGAGTTATTTGTCAAGAGACAAAGAGGCTTGATAGCTCAGTGGGTTACATCCCTGACTTTGGTTCAAGCAATGAATGATTCTAATACAAGTCAGAACACGATCAGTCTCCAGTATGGGCCCTGTTAAGGGATGTTGTAAAATACTCTTAATATTGTTTTCTAGATGAAATGACTATATATCCTAATATGGACACCATTTTACACCCCTAAGGAGGTGGTCTTTCCATTTTTTATGCTAAAATTGCAGTAATTGCTTGAAATCCGTAAACAAAACCTATCATTACATTTGGTACCACTATTCACCTTTGTAATGTATGAGTTCCATTAACTTACCATGGTTAGTTATAATGTTAGGGCCATTTCTGTGGAGCCAACAGAGGTGCAACAATGCATTTTACAAGTTCTGGGGGAAACAGGAAGTTTGAGACAGAACCACTGCTGACTGGTCAGATGCTGATATTGACTAATCTCAACTTATTGGCTTAGAAAAATCACAATTATATCACTGGAAGGTCAACTCAAGTTCTCAGATATGGTTCATTGCCCCATAAAGGGTCAACAAAACAAAAAGATATAGAAATATAAATCTTCAATATTTCAAATTTTTTGTTCTGAAATTTCTATGCCGAAAATGACTACTTCTGTTATAGGCATTTCTAGTTGAGGTTGTACATCACGTCAAACGTTCACAAACGCTTTGTATAAGAGCTTTCCCAGATGAATGGGAGATATTTCCATGTAGTGGGTATATGAAACACTCTATCTGGCATGTCAGGTTACATCAAATCAATGCTGGAGATGCATGGCAGTCATGATGCATCCATGTATGCATAGTTAACAGCAAGTATATCTCAGGCCAAATAATGCGCCACTGCCATAGACTTGTATTTTCCTTTTTCTTTGCTAAAATTTCCAATGTGGTGGACTCTTTGAATGCGTGAAAGGTCATCACATAAAATCATTATCATAACTGAAACATTATCATGACACCAGCATAAAGCCATAATACAGTGTCTATAAAAAGTATTCACCCCCTTGGATTTTTAACCCTTTTATTGATATTATAATTCAGTCATGGTCCATAACATTTTGCTTTTTTGACCAAAAATATGACACAAAACCTCTTGGCCTTTGGTGATTTTACACTTACATTTCATAAAAAAAGATTTATGTATCAAAAAACACTGCAACACATTTTTATTTTTTACACAGGGGATGTTTTAATTTCTTGACAAGCTTTACTTCATTCCTTCATTTCAGAAAAAGATCTGTCAGTTCACAAAAGAAGTCACATGGTACATTGTAGAGAAAATATACTGCATGGCTTTAAAAATATTACTTGATAAATTATATCTCTTAACACTACTTTTTAGCTTAATCATCCAGGGATTCTAATAATCTATCTCAAAAATAAAACCATTTTTGATAAATATAATTTCAGCAATACTTTGTTAGACAGCTATAATGCCACATGCTGCTAAGAAACCAGCCACAACAATTAAAACAGTAATTATTCTATCGCTAATAAAGATCCATAAGCATCCAAATCTAAAAGTTCTTCTTAGTCTGATCGTAATTTATTTGTGTTGGGAAAGATGCAACCCAATTTGGTTAAAATTTGTAGTTTTCATGACTTTCTTTTGACAATTTGACTCCCTAATTTCTCAGTGATGGTACTGGCAACAGTATTTTCATTTTAAACATATAACCAGTATGATGGGGTTTCTGCTGAGTCCAGAGCCTATTTAACATGCATTTGTGGTACTTTATTAGGAGGAACCAGTTGTTATTCTCACTGGGCTGCTGTAGTCGCTTTGGCTAATGGGATTTTTGGATCTAAGTCTGACATTGTAAGTGGTCCAGGGCTTGAGGTCAGTCTCGGTGTGAAAATCCTCTTCTACGCTTCTCACTCTGGGCGGCTCCTGCTCGTTCTGTTCCTCCTCGATTATTAATGTATACTCTGTTGCATCCTTCACTTTTGACCACGTCATATCCAAAGACACTCCACTTACTTTGACATTCAGCTTTTCTGGGATTTCAGGACCTAAAATACAAAAGGACAAAGGCAGACATGGATGAGAAGGTGACAAAGTAAAGGTCTATAGCTGTTTCAAATCTGTCATTCTTAATCAAACATTACGCTTTCTCCAGGTCGTGTTGTAACACTTACCATTATGTAAATGGCCGTAGACTTGAGTTGTCCTCAGATCTCTTCTTCTTCTTCTGTTTACTGGACCTGAGTACGGTAAGAAATACAATGAATCAATGTCAGAAACTAAATGTTACCATAGTAGTATAGAGGATAAATAGACTAAATATGATGGATATACATGTACTGGAAGCTGCTGTTACATGGCTGCATCTCATTCATGTTTGGGCTGCTTACTTACATGGACCAAGATTATGCTTGTGAGTTTATTCTGTACCGTTAAAGAACCAGTACCCATACTGTTGAAATCTCTTAACAGTATGGTGCCCCAATATCTTTCTGACCTGCTCACTGACTATCATACAGTCAGATACTTAATCAGATAAGGGGTGTCGAAACTATGGCTAGGGGGCCAAATGCAGCCCACAGTCCAATTTTAATTGGCCCGCAGTAAATTCTAGAAATAAAATGAAATATGGCCCACATTTGAACATAAAGCTTGTGCCTGACTGTATTGTACTTTATACAAGGTGGCGCTACCATGCTAATTCTGTAAAAAACATCTTGACAAGAACAATTTATTTATGTGTTTTTTGTGACTAAACTGAGACAACACTGTACACAGTAAACATATTTGCAACCAAAATTATAACATCTTATTTTCTAACTCCCTGATGGGTTACGGCAGCAAATAGCAGTACCAATAATATTCCAGAGGGCAGAGTCCATGGTGGCTAGGGCCAAACACGGCGTCCTGAAATCTGATTGGCCACCCAAATAACCTGGAAATCATAAACTATTTGCCTTGTCAGCCATAAAATCGAGTGTATAGCGTTAGTTCAGGCACTGCCATAATTGAGTTCAGCTGATCTCACACAAGCCCTCATCAGCCGATGGCCAGCTGATTTGCTCTAAGGACACCATCGCTCTGATGCTGCCTTATTTAAACTGCTCTTGCCTGGCCACAGTCTGCTGCCCTATCTGAAAGCTGCTCTTGCAACCCTCCTCCGCCCCAGCTCCTCCTTAATTATGGTTCTGTCTTAATCAGTGTCATTCAGTTGTCATTGGTGCCTGCTCTGATCTGGGGGTTTTGCTGCTTCCCTCCCTGCCTTAAGCTTTTCTTATCAGCATCGGAAGTGCAGGAGCATGTGCTGTTCCTGCTTGATGCTCTCCACTTAGGCTCATGGAAGGACAGGGGGATCCTAGAACAGCCACACCCCCAAACATAAATAATAGCATAATAATAACATTGGTGTATTTCCCATACAGAGGGAGAAAAGCTGTTAAAAATGTCCTGGCTTGTGCTGCAAGTGATCCCAGAATACTTTGTGACTAGTTTCCAGCACAAACAAGAAAGGCCACTATTCACAGCTTTTCCCTCTCATTATTTGAAATTTATCACTGAAACCAGAACACTGGCATGCTGTTTAGAAAACAAACCACACGGAGTGAAGTTTCTGTTGAACAGAGTCTTAAATTGTTGCAGATTACTTTAAACTATAGAAAACTGACCTGTAATGTCAGTGCTAGCGATGCTCACTCCTTCGTCATTGATGGCTACAACAGTGGTGTAGGAGGGATCAAAGTTGTTGACCTGGCAGAAGAGCTCAGGTGTGCTGCAGAGCTCCACAGGAACTGCTCCAGACACATCGAAGACTTTGTATTCTGTTGCAAACACTGATGAGTCCCAGGACAGCCTGGCAGACTCTGTGTTTCCAGTGAATATCACATTCTGTGGAGCACAGGGCACTGTGAAAGAGAAGGAGAAAATTATGTTATTATACAGGAATTAACTAGCATGCAAGTTAAAACACAATGTAGGATCTAGAAAACAAATGGTCTGTTTGCAAATTGCAAAGGGCACCACTAAATGTCTTCTGTCGCTTCAAAAACATTTCATCCTCTGAGCTGCAAGATAGATGTATAATACTGAAGAGGGTTACTGCTGGCATCTCAAATATGACACACAAAAAAACATCCGTAGTAGCAGGATGGACTCCATTTCCAGCACGAAACATAAACAAACGTCACTTAGTCAATGACCCAAGTGGTTGCTGCTTCTTCTTTCTTCTTGGTGCATACCACCAGTTTGTATCAAACTGTGTACACACATAAGTGTGCTTGGGCACATAACGATGTTTCTAATGAGTGGGGAGCAATCATGCTGGGGTGGGGTATGAAACAATTACATGAAAGCACCCTTAGTATCAGCTCACCCTGGAGGTGATGCAAAATAGGACCTGGTACGATCCCCAATGGGTCATAAAAAAAAACAAAGGAGAGTCTTGAATAGTCAATCTGGTACCACACATAGTGGATGAAAAAGCACCCTAAGAGTACTGCTGAATAACAGCTTTTTACATCATTAATAATGTGCTTATTGCTTCACACAGAAAGTCAAATTCATTTTTTTGTGTGAATATACTTGTAATTAAACCTGATTCTGATAAATCATATCACAGGGAAGCATCTTCTTTAGTGACTTTATTTCCTGTATACTGCTGATTAAATAAAATTTTTACAACCATCACAAACGATGATAAACCACTAGTGGCTACAGATTAAATTTAGTCAACTTTTCATTGAAAATTGAACCCAAAAGTAAAAGAAAACACATGTAAAGCTGGCTAAAACCTTCCCTCTGCGTTAAATCAGGTGTGAGCACATGGTAAAAAGAAAATTATTGACCTACTTAAAAAATTGCTTCAATTGTTAAGAAACAACTGAGTTAAGTTTATTTAACACAAGTTAAAAAGATGCAACTCAAGTTAACTTCTTGCAACTTCTTAACTTGAATTGAATGAACTTTATTCAATTGATTGTTACAAATTGAAGTAATTTTTAAAAATAATTCTACAATTTTATGTTTAGAGTGCACAGTTCAGCTTACCTGTGACTCCAGTAAAAGGACTGGATGGCTCGCTGACCCCGGCTGAGTTCTTGGAGCGGACGGTGAGGTTGTAAGCCATGCTGCAAGGCATGGGGAACTCAAAGTATGCCCTGGGAAGCCAGTAAGATGACACCACCATCATGGCTTGTGGGTCGTCCTGGAGTCGACCGGTTATCTCTGCCAGGTACTCCACATCTGGACAATCCACCTTCTCCCACGACATCATAGCCCAGTGGGCCTGACCGATCCTCTGCATTCGGACCGTCAGATCAGTCGGAGCACATGGAGCTAAGGAGAACCAACACTTAAACTTTAGTCTTTACATTAAATAGTCTGGATCTATTTTATTGGAAATCATGTAACAAAAACAATGGTTTAATTCTCAGCTCTAATCTTTACCTGCTCCCTCCTGCAGAGGTGAACTAAATGAGCTGTTGCAGACGCCGTCAGAAGCTTCAACAGAGAAATTGTACATTTCTCCACACTCCAGGCCTTCGATTGTGCAGTGGGGGTTGGGGCCATCACAGTAAAGGGGCTCTCCATTCACAGGTTGGGCGCAGCCAAAATACTCCACGGCGCCCTCACTGGCATCCCAAGACAAGACGGCAGAGTTTGTCTCACAGCTGATATCCACGGAAAGACCAGTGGGCGCACAAGGGACTGCAAAGAGACAGAACATGTAAAAAAAAAAAAAAAACGACATAAAAACTGGCTTGTTTTTTGTAGTGATAATGCTAAAGAATGCCTTATTATGACAAAAGAAAACTAGTGATGGAAAGAGTTCCTTAGTACTAAACACTCAGTTCAAGTCAGTTTGCCAATTCATGAGTTCTGAGGAAGCTAAACGATAGCATGTTCTTCTAAGATTTTAGCACTGTTGATAATGTGATTGCTATTGTTAAAGTGTTAATACTGAAATAAATCAAAGCTTCTTTTTTACACAATAATCAACTGAAAAAAAACTATACTGGAGCATTTTGCAGCAGGATTCATGGTATTACTGGTATTATTTCACTTCTGGACTTTTCAGAGCAGCAACACATTGACCGTGTTTAATTGTATCGTCTAAAGCCTCTTCACATATGCACAAATTTCCTGAAAGTTATTTTTAAAAATGTTTAGGGTGTGCTGTATCTGTGAACTCAAACAGCTGGATTTTTTTAACCCTGACTTTACCTGGAACATTCTCGTTGAGCTTGCCACACACTAAATGATTTTAAGCTCAACTTCAGGTCAGATTTGCCACCTTCACAATCAGGGGGCGCATCCTGAGTCAAAGCTGGTCATAGACAGTTATTTGCCAAAATAATCCACGTGTGTGATATTGAAACAATTATCTTACTGCTCCCTACTTTAGAGCCTCTCCAAACTAAATATTAAATATCAAACATGCTTGAAACAGCAGAAAATAGGCAGAAAATGCCCATCTTTCCCCTGTTGTCCAAAACAATATACCCAGGACCTAAGGAAATTCATGCAGATAAAATGGAAAACTTCAGATTTAGATGATAAAACTAGAATAATTTCTGCATTTCATCTTAAAAAGTCAAAAAGTTTATCCCGTTAGGAAAGGCGGCTCCAGACAAGCACTGTAAATTAAGCTTCCTGAAACTGAACTGCTGTTTCATTTCTACCTGATCTGAAGGTTGAAGTGTGCGCAGGGCTGCTGCAGTTGTCTCCTTTTGCTATGATGTTTAAAGTGTAAGTCTGTCCACAATGCAGATTAGCCAGGGTGCAGTTGTTCACTGAGGAGGTGCAGTTCACCACATGCCCATCGCTTCCTATGGCTGTCAGCATGTATGATGTAGCCACATAGGAGTGTTTCCAAGTCACTGCGGCTCCATGCTCCTCGCAGGAGGGCACCACTGTCACATTACTGGGGACACAGGGCGCTAAAGAAGACAGAGAAAGACTCAATACTTTATGGTTGTTCATTTTGTGATGGAAGTCACAATTTTTTCACAGAAAAAACTCACCTACAATGGGAACATAAACACTAGATTACATATTTACTTTCACCACTGAACCAGACTACATTTGTGAGCAGATAAAATACCTGTTTTGATCTTCTTTGGCGGGCTCCTGAGGCTGCTGCACTTATCAGAATCCGTTGCTACAATGATGCTATATTGCATGCCACACTTTGCATCCTGGAGCAAACATGAGTTATACGAGCTGTTACATGAGATGATCTTTCCGTCATGGTCCTCAGCGGACACAACATAGAAGGGCGTGTCTTCAGTCATCTCCCATTCGACCAGGATGGTGTTATTGTTGTCGCACTGTGTCGCAGCATTGATGGATGTGAGAGCACAAGGACCTGCAGGAATAAACACATGTAGATGAGCTACACAGCGAGGGGGCTATGTAAGCTATGCTGGCTTAGTGTAATGTCTTCATGGAGGACAAGCTTTTTCCTGTGAGCAGACTTTTAACTCAACTTTATTAAATGTTTTGTAATTAGGTTTTGCAGGTCAGATTTTTAACTTTTAACTTTTGGTATCCTAACCCTTACCCTAACCCTAAACAGAAGTTTAATCTGATTTTATTTCTAAAGTTTAATCCTGTATTTCCATTCTGAGCTATACAGTGTCTCAGATGAACAGTTTGTGAGAGTTGCTGTCAGAGATGAACGGGCTGCAGCGTGACTGTCTGAAAAGATCTAGTTCATAGGTTACCACTAAATCAACCCAAAGACGTTAGTGTAAAAAGTACCGTGTCAGACATGATCAAATGTTTCATATAAAGAAATGACCACTATTAGCGGTTCATAGAGCATTTAGTTTTTTTTGTTACCTGTTTCAAGCTCAAAGGTGCTGCTGTTACTGCTATTGCAGTGTTTATTGACAGCAGTGATGTAAAAGGTGTAAAGCGTCCCACAGTTCAGATCAGGAACGTTACAGGGGGAGGACATGGAGGTACAGTTGGAGGTGTGACCTCCCACCCCATGGGCCATAACAGAGTAGCTGTGGGCTCCTGCTGAGGCGTCCCACTCCACCCAAGCAGCGTTTGACACACAGTCCAGACGACCCTTAACGTCCATGGGCACACATGGAGCTGTGGAGAGTGAAATGGAAAGAAATAAGCTTGTAAACTAAGTACTTTAAAAACAAAACAAAAAAATGACAATGGTAATATTATGTAACTTGCATTATTGTATGAATAAAGTTGGTTCTGCAAGTGCCATGAAATCCTCTTAAACTGCACTAAAACTTAGTCAACAGTATGAGTGATTTCATTATTTCATCATGTTGTTATGTTACACTCCAGTTCAATGATAAAACACTGTATTTGTAATTTGTTCTGATTTAATTTTTTTGAATGGCTGGTTTTGTTCCAACTGACAGTGTATGCCCTTGTCCAATGGATTTGATCCTGGAGTGAAGCTCAGAGGAGCAAGCCCTGAGCATCCTAGAACAAGAGATCACGGGAGAACTATGGGTTCACCCAGAAACTATGAGATCGCACAAAAACAATTCCAACATTAGAGAATAATGTTAATACAAGATTACTCTGCCTAATCTTACTTACTCTGAGGTTGATTTTATGTTCACTTTGATATTATTCTGTTAATTATTAATAATTATTCTATTATTCTGTGTTTTTTTCTTCTAGTAGAAGAAATCTAGCAATTTCATATACTATAAATAATATTTATGTCTTAGATTTACAGTATAAAGCACCTTTCATGGGTGCCAAGGAAATCCTGGGGATCTCTTTTCTTCATACATAGTGTCTTATTACCTCTGTGAATCTTGGATTGACCTGTTGTGACATAATGTGTTGATAAAGTAATGAGATTTACAGTTGGGTGTTTTATTTTCGAAATTGACCAAAAACTTTGTGCATTCTTGTTTTTGTCGATCTGCTCTACATGGATTGGCTGCACAGAGTATGTGGAATTTGAGGGTACGATTTGCAGCCACTTCCAGTCTTCAGTATTCATGACACCTAATCCTGCACAATAATATCAAAACCACTTCCATCATATGGCATGTCTGTCATTTGTACGTGTATATTTTGCATTTGCAAAGTGTTGATGAAGTTACCTGAGGAGGTCTCCACCACAGGACTCAGCTCACTCTCACAGTCATCTCTCACAGACAGCACAGTGATGTTGTAAGTCTGTCCACATGGGAGGTTGTTTATGTTGCAGCCTGAGCCACTGGAGTTACAGTAGAGTCTCGCTCCTGTGTTGCTAACTGCGGCTACATGGAAGTGCTGAGCATCGGGGTTGGGCGTCCAGGAGATGGACATGGCACCATCGGCACACTTTGCATCAACAGCAACATTCTGGGGTGGACAGGGGGCTGCAAGAAGAAAGGCAGAGGAATATAAAGATGCTTGTTTATCAAATATAATTAGGTTAAAACACCACAGAGATTTGTGTGGAAAAAGATTTTGAATTGATCATCAAAGTCAACCTTCAAATACAAAAATAAACATGAAAAGCTCTTGCAACAAGCACTTCCACACACCTCATTGTAATTATAACTAATACTGATTCTTCTGTTAATACAATAAGGCAATGTTCAGCCAAATATCTGCAATACCTGTCTGCACATAAGCTGTGTCGCTCTCCATGCTGGTGCAGTACTTATCCTGGGCGTAAACAGTCACATTGTAGGCCTGTCCACATTGCAGGTCTGTCAGATCGCAGTGGGTCATGGAGTTGTTACATTCAGACTGGTGGCTTCCGTCTGCCGTGACAGCGACTACATCATACGAGACCGCTCCACTGGCTCGCTCCCATGTCACCGCAGCAGAGTTTGATTGGCACAAAAGGGCAGCTTTAACGTTGGTCGGCTTGCAAGGGACTTGGAGAGAAAAAGGACCAGAAAAAGGCGGGATGAGACTGCAAGCTAAGAGATGCGGTGATCTACAAAGCATCTCAGTCAGAAACTCAAGAAGTGCATCAACTTCTGCTCTTACCAGAATGCAGGTTGAGATAGGCGTTGCTGTTGTCACACTGTCCGTCCTCAGCTGTCACTGTCAGGTTGTACACCTGACCACAGTGCATGTTGTAAAGGTGGCAGTAGGTATCAGAGCTGTTACACTCAGTCCTGTGGCCATCGGGACCAAATGCTTGCACCCTGTAAGAGGACACACCTTCCCCTTCTTCCCAAGACACGATGCCTGTGTCATCACTGCAAACCATCTCTGCTGACACTTTCTGTGGCACGCACGGCACTACAGACAGATGCAAAGGTGCAATTATAGTCAGGTTTGGATAGGGATTTTATAAAACTTAGGATCATTACAGCTGCATTGAAGTTGCTCTTCTACCTGTGTTTAGCTCCACTGCAGTGCTCTCGGCGCTGCTACACGTCTCGTCTGAAGCGATGACAGTGATGGAGTAGTTGTGACCACAGAGCAGGTCACTGAACAGACACGTTGTCCCGCTGCTGTTATGTGTTGATGCGTACCCTCCATTGCCTTGAGCAACTGTGGTGTATAATGTGGCTCCTTTGCTGGGCTCCCAAGAGACTGCGACTGCACCAGACTCACAAACCACGCGGGCCTCTACCTGTTGGGGCACACAGGGAACTACACAGACATAAGAAAAGAGATTAATTCCCATAAAAATCAGGGCCAGTTTAATTTGTTGTTTACTGATTTGTTTAAAGAGTTCCAGTTATTAATAAATGTAAATTACCATACTATTAGATGATGTCTGTCTTTAATGATCCTCACTGATTTCATGACACATTAAAAATAAAGCATTGATTTATGACAAAAAAAAATCGTTATGGCCTGATGCCAGAAACAGATGAACATACAGTAAAACAAAGATCATAGTAACTATGAAAAAAAAAAAAATAAAATCCAGTTAAAAATTCAGTACTATACTATTCCCTCTTGTATTGCCTAAGCCTGCCCACAGAATTGGCTGGGCCCCTGAATATCCCAGTGAATGCGCCCTTCCCTGTTGTGATGTATTGATGATATCAGATCCGTACTGTTGGTGCTATCAGGCGTCCTTGATAAAAAGTGTTCCAGGCTATAACTGGGTTCTGATGTTCAAACTACTTATTTGTGCCACCTTGTAACCTCTTTGTATCACTGTTTCTGCTCTTTTTTTCATATTTTCCCACTTTTAACTCTTTTTAACCAACCCTGCAACCTTTTAACAACTTTTCACCATTTTCCCACAATTTTTTTGCCATTCTTTATGCTTTTTTGCAGCTTACATCCTATTTTTGCCTCTTTTATCCATTTTTTCCACTCTTTAACCATTTTCCCCACCTTTTTCTACCAATTGTTGCCACTTTAACCCTCTGATCCGTATGTTTTTATGTTTTTTTAATCTTGTGTCCTGCCTGGACTTTTTGTCTTAAAAAGCTCGTAAAATATCAGCCCTTTGGTGCACAGTCAAGCCCTAAACACATTTTTAAGTCAGCTTGGACTTTAAGAATATGTTTGTTGCAGTAATGTCAATTGAATTTCAATGAAGTTATGGGACTATAAAGACAAAAGAATATAACAAATTTGGAAATGTGTGAGTCTATGAGTTTTATCACAAATTTTTATGCATTAAACACAGTAAACATTAATGACTAAGGTCATTTTTGCACAAACATGTTTTCCCACCTCTTTGAGACCTAAAAAGTAAAAAAAAAAAAAAATTCTGTGACAAAAATAATTTACTTTTTTACAAAAAAGTACTTTTGAGAATTTGAGTCATTATTTAAAGCAGCTCCTGTCTGCAGTTACACTGAGGGAAAAATCACAGCCTCTGTGTTTTTTGTCTTCTATTATGAGTCATTCAGGCTCTCTTCTCCAGTTTCTAAGTCTCTGCGCATGACCTGACAACGGAACAGCCTGCCAAGAACACATTCTGAAAAAACAAGCAAGTCGTTACAATGTTTCATAAGTTGTTTACCTTTGAATAACACCCATCTCTTCTTGTCGTATACGTCAACGCTGGTCTCAGAGGATTAACTCACTTTGCAAATTTTTGCCTTTTTTTTCTTTCTGCAATTATATTAATATTTTTCCCTTAAAGTTATTTCAGTTCCTTCTATTTTATTCATTGGCACCCTGACATGACTTAGCTAAAAAGTGTGACATTCCTTTCCAAATGGTTTAGTCAAAAAGGCAGTTCTGTATATATAAAAAAAAGGTCTCTTAATTTTGAAAAAAGGCTGTATTGTAATAAAATTATTTTTTGTCTCTTTGATAAGAGTGATTATTTTTCAGGTTAAAAATTAAATATGGTTATCACGGATTTTTTACTTTTTAATGAGCTATGATTTTGCTGACCACACTTATAGGCCTTATAGGCGGCGTTGTTCCTATCATCTGTTAATAACATAATGCTTACAACACTCACTTAATCACTGACCGATATTCTAATTCATTTATTTATTAATAATCAAAAGTTTTATTTAGCCATTCTATTATTTAACATCCAGGTACAACCTGTTGGATGTCATGATTTACACATTTTATTTTAAGTTATTTTAATATTTTTCTTTTTTTGTACCCTGCCTTTCTTGTACTTTTGGATTTTTTGTTTTTTTAGGCACTTTAAAAAAAGGTTAAAATTGCATCAATAATCATCCATAAATATATGAGATCAATTAAAACAAGCAATATCAGAAAATAACAACCCTTTTGCTCAAATCAGTTTGATAAAAATTATATACTTTTTATTCTGAAGAGTCTAACAGTGCTTTTATATTTATTTACATATGAACTGTATCTAAATTATTATTTTCTTTTGCCCAAATTCAACCAAAAGTCTGTAATTAAAAAATACCATAAAGCTACCATGCTCCTTTTAATAATCTTTACCTGCATGCAGCTGTATCATGTCGCTCTGAGAGACGTTGCATACGCTGTTCACAGCAATCACGCTGATGTTGTAGGTGAAGCCACACATGAGATCTGTGAGGACGCAGAGGTTTGATTCTGCTTCACAGAACAGTTCGTGCTCCTCTACGCCGTACGCCTGGACGATGTAGGAGTCAGCTCCTCGACTGGCCTGCCACTCCACTTGGGCGGTGTTTGTAGAGCAGTCGAGTACAGGGGTGACATTTTCAGGGGGACACGGCACTGGAGGAGGGAGAGTAAAAATGATCGTTTAGGAGGATCTGGTTCAGTGTCGTTACTCTCTGGTCATTGCCCAGATACCACTTAGCATGGTATCCAGAGGGAGAGGTACAGGGGAGATTACTTTAAGATCTTCTTATAGAAAGTTTCTATTTTCATTAATATTGGAATAAATGAAAAAAGTGGCAAGCATCATTGATCAGTTGTTATTCTCCTGCCTGTGTGTAGAGACAATTTTCATTATCATTTTCATTTTAAAAGTGAAATGAGACATTAAGGAGCAGTGATAAACTTGTTTTACATCACTGTGGCTGCAGGGAGATGCTGACGTGGCCTTTAACAAAGTGTGTTGAGAGGGACAATAAAACATGCGATTAACTGCCATTAACAAATATTAGTGCACTCACTGTGGACCTTAATTAATCATGATTAACTTGATTAATCTCGACAGCCCTGATTGAGAGGAATTTGTAATGTCTATTCAAACAGAGATTGTAATGTGTAATGTGTGATCATAGATAATTCTCTTGTCATCATGTCTTTTCATTAATAAATCTGTTTGATGACCATTGCAGTGTGTTGTCCATCACAATGAATTTTAAAACTATGCCTGTTCCATCTAAGCATAAAAGATTTAGCTAGACATAACTCAATCATAACTGGTGCACTGATTAATCTCTAAGTTGGATGTAACATTTATACCTAAGTGTACTCAGCGTCTGATGCCACTAACCTGACATGCCAGATGGATTTGTTTCACACATCCATCTGGGAAAGCCTCAACAGGAAACGTTTGAGAAAAGGCAGAGGCTTGAAAAAAACTCGGAGGATGATTGGATGAACGTTCTGTCTGTCACATCTCTACCGGCCATTTAGGGCAACAAAACACGTGACGTAGCCGCTATCGAGCTGCGTGTGCGCAGCTACTGAGGAATAATGCGAAACATGGCGACTGTAGACATGTAAGTACTCGACTTTTGTCGTTTTTTAAAGGAAACAACTCACTGCTGTTCTTTGTTCTTCTTAAACAAAAGAAATATTGTCAAGTTCTGATAAAACTGGTGCTTTAGCAGCATCCACGTTAATCTCTTCCTCCATAACCAGCTCTCGCTGCTGCTTGTTTAAGTCACGACTCGGCTGCGCCTGAAAGTACTGCCCCTCGTCACTGATTGGTCCTGTCGCTTTCTAACCGGGCCCAAGCGGTTCAGACGGGAGCTTTGCAAGATGGATTTGCCAGTGAAAAACAAGGGAACTGGCGTATCCATCTGCTTTGCAAGGTTATGATGCCACCAGACTAAATACAAAGAAATTCTAATCATTGTCTTTATGGAATCCAATCCTGATTTATCTTTTGTGTTGTTTATTATGATGCTTATTATTATGTAGAGAAAATATCTCTTTGTGAGACAATAATAAGTTTTGATCAGAAATCTTGGCAGCTTTGCAAATGTAACTACAGGTACATCTCAAAAAATTATAATATCATGAAAAAGGCTTGAAATATTTTTTGTCACTCATTTCAGAAAGTGAAACCCATTTATTATAAAGAGTCATTACACACAGAGTGAAATATTTCAAGCCTTTATTTCTTGAAATGTTGATGATTATGGCTTATAGATAAGAAAACTCCCTTCACAAGGAGTGGACTGAGGCAAGAGTCAGCATATCAAGAGCCACTACGCACAGACACATCCTAGGCACGGGCTACAAATTTGACATTCCTCGTGTCAAGCCACTCCTGAACCAGAGACAGCATCAGAAGCATCTTACCTGGGCTGTGGAGGAAAAGAACTGGACTGTTGCTCTGAGGTCTTCTTTTCAGATGAAAGTACATTTTACATGTCATTTGGAAATCAAGGTCCCAGAGTCTGGAGGAAGAGTGGAGAGGCACAGAATCCACGTTGCTTGAAGTCCAGAGTGAAGTTTCCACAGTGTGATGATTTGGGCTGCCATGGCATCTGCTGGCATTGGTCCACTGTGTTTTCTGAAGTCCACAGCCATCTACCAGGACATTTTAGAGCACTCCATGCTTCCTTCTGCTGACAAGCTTTATGGAGATACTGATTTCATTTTCCAGCAGGACTTGGCACCCACCCACACTGCCAAAGGTACCAAAAGCTGCTTCAATGACCAAAAGCTGCTTCAATGACCATGGTGTTACTGTGCTTGATTGGCCAGCAAACTGGCCTGACCTGAACCTAATAGAGAATCTATGGGGTATTGTCAAGAGGAAGATGAGAGACACCAGACCCAACAATGCAGATGACCTGAAGGCCGCTATCAAAGCAACCTGGGGTTCCATTACACCTGAGCAGTGCCCTGGCTGATCGCCTCCATGCCACGCCGCATTGATGCAGTAATTCATGCAAAAGGAGGCCCAACCAAGTATTGAGTGCATAGAAATGAACATACTTTTCTGAAGCCTGACATTTCTGTTTAAAATATCCTTTTTTCATTGATCTTATGTAATATTCTAATTTTCTGAGACACTTTTTAGATTTTCATTATCTGTAAGCCATAATCATCAACATTTAAAAAAAAAAAGGCTTGAAATATTTCACTCTATGTGTATTAAGTCTATATAATATTTGGGTTTCACTTTCTAAAATGAGTGACAAAAAATATTGAACTTTTTCATGACATTCTAATTTTTTGAGATGTACCTGTATTTATCATTAATATCTAGTATGCTAATTATAACCTTGCATTGTATACACATACAGAGGAAAACTCTAGCCAGTCTGCAAAACAAGTTTTGCACTTTATGTGAATAAGTCTCAATTACATCTGACTACTGAATGAGATTTTCCCGTGGACTCACCTGACTCCACCTGCAAAGTGGAGCTTGGAGGGCTGCTGCACATCTCATTTGAAGCCACAACAGACACATCATATGTCCGACCACACTGCAGGTTGCGCAGCTCACAGTTGGTAAAGTTGGAGCTGCTGGTGGAAACATGACCGCTCGGAGACCAGGCTGTGGCTGTGTAATTCATGGCACCCTCAGAAAAGACCCAGTCCAAGAGAGCTGAGTTTGTGTAGCAGTCAAGAATAACCGAGCCAATGACAGGTGTGCAGGGAACTGTGTAAGAGACAGGAGAGATAATAGTCAAGAATTGTTCATCTGAGAAACAATAAAACTTGGACACTATTAAATCCAAACAAAATGGCTTTCAGGATGTTCTAACCTGATTTGAGCTCTACAGGCATACTGGGTAAACTCGAGCAGATCTCATCCTCAGCCACAACCATGACGTCATACGTCTCGCCACATGTCAAGTTGGTCAAAATACACGTGAGGTTTGAAGTCTCACAAATAACTATGTTTCCTTGTTTGTCCTCTGCTGTCGCTTTGTAGGACAGAGCGCCTTCGCTCGCACTCCAGGACACGGCCGCTTCATTAGTAGAGCAGTCTATCTTCACGTCCACATCGGTGGGAACACAAGGCACTGGGAAAAGGACATAAGCAGGAGATTTTTTTAATAATGCAGCTATGGTAAGAAGTTTAACTGGATATGTTACACATTAAGTTTACTGGATGAACTTTCTGCTAAAACAACCAAGGTTTGCAAAAAATCCACAAAGATTTAAAGTCATAAAAGTAATCATTTATGTATTTATGACAAGAGCCTTCATCTTTAAAAGTGTGTTTCTTCAAAGCTGAAATTAAATAACTAATCAGTGAAGTTGTGTTACATTTTCTCATAGAATACTAAAAATTAATGCCACCACGTCTGTTCAAAGGGAGGAAATTATGTGGAAGAAATACATAGAAAAACACACTATATAATAACATATCTCTCACCTGACTGCAGTGTGTCGGCCTCACTTGGGTCAGAGTCACAATCTTTGTTTGAGGCAACAACCGTCACAGTGTAATGCTGTCCACAGTTGAGGTTGGACATGCCACACTCCTCCCCATCAGACCCACAGCTCATAGTTTCTCCATCTTCCTGTGTGACAGTGGCGGTGTAGAAATCCGCCCCCGCTGAGCCAGTCCATGACACCACAGCGATGTTAGAGAGGCAGTTCATGGAGCTGGAGATGCCGGTGGGGGTACAGGGGACTGAGAGGAGGAAGGAGAAAACACTCGATTATAGGAACAAGCGTGTTAAAAAAGGTTGTTGCAGTTAGGATTATTGTTGGTTATCGCCCTAAGTAATAATGAAGACATCCTTGGTCTTTGAAATGCAGCTCTGACAATGATACAAATACCAAAAAGTGGGATTTTATCTTTCTCTGCTAATTTCCAAAGTTTTCTCTCCAAAGAATACAAAAATTTCTTCCAAAGGAGGCTGATTAAGAAGTATCATAGCTACGGTTTGCAGAGAACAATACCTAGTTCAAATAGATAATGTAAGAAAGTCAGACTGATGTAGATATTTACATTTTTAATGCAAAAATCATACTCCAAGGTGACATAAAACAACTGAAATAATGTGTACATGCTCTTTTTTAGCAAAGAAAACTTATTAACTTTTACAATGAGTCATCAGGTATCATTTGTTGAAAGTTTAAGATCCACTGATTAGGGATGTAATATATAGGTTTGTACCTGACTTTATCTTTACAGGCTCACTGGGCCGGCTCGTGCACTCAGAGTCTGCTGCCTGGACAGACAGGAAGTACTCCTCCCCACACAGGAAATCAGAAATAAAAGTCCAAGTGTCGTTGGTGCTCAGCTGCACTTTGTGTCCGCTGTTTGTCTCTGCTGTCACCATGTAAAAGTCAGCGGTTTCACTGGGGTCCCACATCAGCGATCCAAACTTAGTTACAAATAAAAATACAAATTAAACCTTAGTGTTAATAGCAACAGACAGACTATACACTTAAATTCAATATCCTCTTGAAAAACAAAAGAAAGGAGTTAAAAGTTATGACATTTTATTATAAGGAAGACCAAGACTAATGATTGATGAAAAAGTTTAAGAGAAAAGATAAAAAAAATTACCTTGAAAGTACAATTTACAGATGCCTCCACATTCTCAGGAACACAAGGTGCTAGGAAAAAAGACAAACTTTAAGATTTGACACTGATTTTTCTTTTTTAATGTCTTGATTTTCTTTCTTATCACTGTCTAATTCAGCCTTAAAGGACCCCATCTTCTTATTTTAATTAAAGATAAAGACAAATACTGTAGATAATCTTTTCAATCATCATTAATTATACTTCTTAATTTTGATAACTTCATTGGTATGCAACATACATCAGCTGGAACACATTGCTCTGGCGATGCCAGAATCAGAAACTTTTACTCGTGGAAACTCCTGCACACTGTCCAACTTGCAAAACAGGGGGTATTTATTTTTCTAATATTGTGGTACTAGACCTCCATTACCTTCAAACAAGACTGTTTGCCTGATGAAGGTCTAGTACTGAAACATTGCAAATAAATATCCCTTTTTTTGTTGGACAGTGTGCAGGGGTTTTCTTATAGCTGTTTGCTTGATACCTTGCCCTCCAACTCACCTGTCCTAAGGAATAGATCTGCGAAGCAATTGTTCCAAACCACTTCCACCAAGTTAAAAAAGGACTTTATCGATGAACCTGTTACTAAAACTGTCTAATTTCCTGCAGAGTTCTTTATTGTTTTCTTCTGCACATTTCAAAGCACTTTGTAAAACCTTGTTTTTAAAATTGCTATAAAAACAAAGTTACTTGAGTTTCAAAATCCATTGGTCTCAGTTCTCTTTGATAATAGTTGTTTCTTTCTTTTTAGGCAATGCTTCAGTTTATTCAATTAGTTCTTGTTAGAATTCTCACCTGAATGTCACATTAAATTGTTCAAACACATTTCATGCATTGCCCAAAGAATTATTTCTCAGATCTTCTAGACTTGAACATAATGTTTACAGATGATTTGATTTCTTGTGATCCACAACACCAAAGCTTGCTTACCCATTCGTATTGTGGTGCTGTTGCTCGGCAAGCTGCTGCAGAGGTAGTCATTGGCGACAACGTGGACCGTGTACAGCTCGCCACAGTGCAGGTCGTCCCAGGTGCAGACTGTGGTGTTTGTGGTGCACATGTGGGTGTGGCCGTCTTGTCCCACTGCGATGGCCATGTAGGACTCTGCCCCATCACTCTTCGCCCAGCTGACTGAGCCCATGTTGTTCTCACAGGGTGTGAAGCTTTCTACATGCTGAGGTATGCAGGGCCCTGAGAAAAATTAAAATCAATATATCAGAATGAACTCACCATACTGTTCACCTAACCTGACAGGCCAGATAGACTTCACATGTCCATGGAATAGGATGTATTTTGAATCTATATGGGCAACAGTATATGATGTTTGGGAAGGGCAGAACCTTTGACAAAAATCTTAGAGGTGAACTAGTCTGTCACATTCATCACAGCCAATTAGAGCAACAGAATTTAGGTGTGTGGTACCCCAGGGAGTAAACAGGCAGCTTTAATCATTGTTCACTATTAGTACAGCCTGTTGGCCAGTTAAGAGAAGCGTGAAAACATCTTTTCCACCAAAAACTGGTTCCAGTGCAGTTCCTTGCAACTCTTTTTCAAATGCTTTCAATGATAAAAATACTGCTACAGCTACATCCACTTTCCTTTCTTAAACTGCTGCCGTTGTTTACCGTCTTGCAGTATGACTTAACCACGCCTGTCTGTAGATATCACCTCACGGTCATTCTCTGACCAAGTAAAGCATTTCAGCTTAAAGCTTTGTAACATAGATCTGCCTGATAACAAACATGGAATCTGGATGATCCATCGGCTGTGAAAATTTACCATTAACCAAGTTTGATATAAAGTCATGTATACCTGTCTTGAATGTTTCAGGCCAGCTCTCAGCACTTTCACATCGATCATCCAGAGCTTTTACTGTGAAGGTGTATAACTGTCCGCAAGGCAATTCAGCCTCTATTGTTGTCTCCTCAGACTGGAAACTTGTAATGTACCCCAGATCTCCTACGACCATCAGCTTATATTTTGATGCCCCATCTGCTGCAGACCAGTCCAGCATCACCGTGTCATTATTACAAGATCCATTGACCATCAGGCCAACAGGCTGGCAGGGCTCTGTAGGAGGAGTAAGAAAACAATGTCACACTAAAGCCTTACTGGAATTTGATTTATATCAAACTGGACCCTCTGACTTTTGCTCTATTTTCTCTGCAACATAGAGCAATTGAATGATTAAGGATTACTGTCTTTTTGATCAGTTAGACATTGCCATAATAAAATAAGTAAAATGAATATCATCACAATTTCCTAAGTTCAAATTTATCATGTTTGAACAGCTTGTTTTGTACAGTAAGCAGCCTAAAATCCTCAAACTTATCAAGACAAGATGGATAACTGTGCTCAGGCAGGGTGCTCATGAAAAACGGGGGAAATTTATGAATGATGTAAACAGAAGAAAATATTCCTTTCGAGCATATCACAAACTTATCATTAAAATTTGTGTTAAAAGGGTTTGATTGATTGATTCAAATATTTAAAAAAATGGCCCTACAGCATGTAAAAATGAAAAGATATGCTCTGGTGGACTTTTTGTATGGCAGGTCATAAAGGGTTAATATTGTATCATAGATCAACTAAATTTTTAAGGTTCACCCCCAAAAACTTATTATAAACTTAATGATTTTAATGCCTGTTTTGCTTGTCTAATTACACACCATCTAAGACCAATTTCTATGCTTTTAAATGCATTCATCTTTTATCAGTAATTTATATAGGCAATTCAGCTGATTCCAGATGATCCACAAAAATGCCTCTCATATCAAGAGATAAAAATATAAATGAAATTTTAAAAAAAGAGAACAATAAATGTAGGCCCTAACATGAAAGTTTCTTATCAAACTGTGATGGTAATGAGTCTTACCTGTCTGAATCTCCACAGTACTGCTGTTCTCACTGCAGCACATGCCGCTGTATGCTGTTACAGTAAATTCATAAGTTTCCCCACAGTGCAGGTCAGTGAATGAGCAGGTGGAGTTGGTGGAGTTACACTTCAGAATCATTCCTGAGCTGCTGGTGGCAGTAGCCATGTACAGCTCCCCTCCCTCACTTTCCTCCCAGTGCAGGTCCGCTGTACTGGTCCCACACTCCAGGTCCACACCAACGCGTACAGGTTTACAGGGTCCTGGACAACAAGTTTAGCTCATTTAAGTATCAAATTATTTCAGAGATACTCATCTGTGTCCATATATAAGTGAAAAAATCAAATAAATGACCCTTCTACTGTACTTCAGCTGCTCTGGGATAGGATGTTTCTTGACTCACGTGTGCTGAAGGTGACATTTGTGTATTTCTCGGTCTGGCAGTGGTCGCTGATGGACGTGAGGCTGACGTTGTATGTCTGACCACAATGCAGGTCTGTTAAATAACACCAGAGGTCATTCGTCTCACATGAAACCCAGTGACCGTTCGCTGCCACGGCTGTCACACTGAAGTTGTCAGCTCCATCTGCTGAGCTCCACGAGATTTCAGCTGTGTTGTTGTAGCAATCCAACGTAGCTTCCACATATTCAGCCACACAGGGAGCTGGAGACAGAGGGATGAGACAGAATTATAACAGATGCATTTAAATCAATCTTACTTTAAAGATGCATTTAAAAAATGGGACCTAATGATGATATATAGGTTTTCCAACAAGCTTCTACTGGACACCCGAGGAACTGCAATGTTTATCATTTTTACAAGGGCTTCATTATCTTTAACACTGGAGGAGGCTGCCACTGAGGCTTGCTCTGATTGGCCAAACTGTGTGACCCTCTCTTAAGGTTTCCACAAGTTACAACCTCTAAGTGTAAAGACCTTTGCACATCAAGGACGACGCAAATAAATGGCACGGGAATGCATACTATTTGGAGGTGAATTTTAATGCACCTTTCTATGCACATCAGAAGTAACAAGATTTTTCAAATAAATCATGCAAAATCTTAAAACATTCCTGCTGCAAAAGTCTGCAGTGTTCTGCACTATCCTCTGATATAATGAGATCCATTAAATTGGAGGATTAAATGAGGTCTCTGTCTCTCTCTTCTTCGGTCCGTGCATAATGGTACCCTTACTTTCAGGAACTGTTATAAAGAGGGGGATGTTTTAGCTCCTCTGTTCGTCTAAAATTTCTTCCACCATATGCAACAAGTGTTTTGATTGGTCAGAAATGTGTTATTTAGGAGTGAACCTTTGAAAAATTGACCACAGTTTAAAAAAAACACCACTTGCAGTTTCATGATGAAACTGTTGCTGGTGCAAAATCCTGCATTTACTCACTGCATGCTAGGAAGAAAATGGTGCAAATTTTTCACGTAAAAAAAAAAAAAAAGAGTTTAGTGTGCAAGCGTTTTTAGAATTCATTATGGGATAAAATTTGCATATCAAAATATTCCTGTGAAATTTTTTTATAAGCTGTTCATACCTGAAGTCAGCAGAACAGTAGTGGAGGCGCTACTGTTGTGAGTCTTTCCAATGGCGATGACGTTGGTGTAGTAGACAACACCACAGTGGAGGCCGTCGAAATCACAGTAAGTTTCACTGGTGTAGCAGGAAAGAGAGTGGCCATCACGCCCAGCAAGATGAGCCTCGTAAGCGACTGCACCATAACTGCTCTCCCACGACACGGTCCCTGTGTTGGTCTGACACTCCACGTTGGTCTGTACGTTGCTTGGAGGACAAGGTTCTGAAAGAACAAAAGACAAACATAAGAACCGTTCTAATGCAAATTGGCCTTATCACATTATTCACGTAATGACAAGAGCTGATGGAAGTGTGCTGCAAGTTTTATGATGCACAAACTTTCCAGACATCTGGAAACAATATTTCACCTCTGTATGACAAATTATAACTCTTCAAAATAGCAAAGAACATAGAAAAATCGTTCTCACCAGTCTCAATGATGATGGATTCTGTTGAGGTGGACACGTCTTTACATACATGGTTGTGTGCAGTGATGCTGATGTTGTACATCTGACCACACTTCATGTTGTAAAGGGGACAGTAGGTGTCATTGGTGATGCAGGAGACCATCAGGCCCTGAGCTGTTACGCCTTCAACTGTGTAATAATCGGCACCAGCAGTCATGTCCCACAGCACCTGTCCGATTGTCAGGTCGTACTGAGTGCTAATGTGCTCTGGGATGCACGGCCCTGAAGGACAAGACAGAGGACAGCACAGCTCAGTCAGACACTTACAGTATCTATATATTTGCAGGTAGACTAAAGAAAAATGTGCTCATTAAATTGATTTTATTATGCAGTTTCCATTCAGTAAATATTCTAAATACTCTTAAAGTTAGTTTGTGGAGACATGGTTTAAACATGAAAATAAAGAGAAATTTTTTAACACTGATTATGGAAAGACAGGAGATTAGAGAAACAAAAATAAAACTTGAATAAGTGTCATTTCAAAATAATCTGCTTGACAAAAATCTCATTTATTGTCCAAGATCAAGCTTTAATGCAGATTTTTCACGCAGGGATTAAACTATTCACGCTGGTGAACTTCAAACATCTAAATGAAGTTATAATAAGTGAAATTAAGGACAGAGCAGAATGGGAATGGGAAGCATGCATGCAGCTTTGTGCAGCCTGTACGCTGTTGCTCACCAGTGTACAGCTTTCCTGTCATGTAGGACATGCTGCTGCAGCTCTCTCCCACAGCGGTGACACTGACAGAGTAGCTCTCTCCACACAGCAGCCCCTCTAGATCACAGTGGGTGTTGTTGGCCTCACAGCTGACATTGTGGCCTGACGCCGTCTTGGCTGTGACCTCGTACGTCCAGGCTCCATCGCTTGGGTACCAGCTTATGGTAGCTGTCTGCTCATAGCAGTCCACTTCTGCCTCGATGTTTCTTGCCTTACAGGGAGCTGATAGGAAGACAGTTAATGGAGTCATTTAACATGATTTTAATTAATTCTTACATTGCCAAGATATCATAAACTAACTAAAAATGCTAAGAAATGTGGTTAACTTTCTATTTAATACTTTCTACTTTTTTCCAACACTAAAGACTCAAAATTACACCCAAAGAAGCTCTAAAGCCCTGTATTTTAAGCATCAAACATCAAAATTGGAGCAATATAACATTTTCTGAAGACAGCAGCTGACCCTTGTGTTGTGTGTGCTGGAGCAACGCCTTTTTTCCATCTTCAAATTCAAATCAATGTCTGTCACTTGACTCAAAGTCCTACCTGATGGTGTTTCAGTCTCAGGAGTAGGCGGGCTTTCACAGTATCCATCAGAGGAAACCAAAGTGACATGGTAGATCTGACCACAGCCGACTCCTGTCACATTGCAGGATCCCTCAGTCGTACCCTGGCAGGTAGTGATCTGACCGTTACTGTCCTGCAGTGTGGCGATGTACGAGTCTGCCCCAGCACTGTCAGGCCAGGAAACAACCATGGCGTTGGCCTTACAGTCCATCTCAGCTGTGACGTTTTCAGGGGTGCATGGCACTGGTGAGGAGATACAAAGATGATCATGGTATCACAAACTGATTATGAAATTGTGATTTATTCTTTAAGATTATGCTTGCTGTCGCATTTAATAACATTTCAAAGATAACAATCCATTAGACATTTAGTAAAGATTAGCTTGTCGTCTGCAAGGGCAGAGATTTCAGAGACCAGGAAACACTTTCAGCCCTGTATGACGTAAAAATAAAAGATGTGTAAATAAGGTCAGTAAATATTACTTTGACATGGCTATTGAATTCAATCAGTCTGAGACTCCCAGCTTTTATATCCATGTGTGAAGCATGGCAAGGATGTGGTTGTTTTTAAGTGTTTCCTTCATTCAGACAGGAATCAGGGTGTTGCTCCAGTGAGCATATCAATATTGCCTTTAATCAAACTCAATGTCTACTAATAAATCTGTTTCTATTTAATTTGGATTGTCAGAATCCGTGAGGATTTGACACACCTGTTGTGGGTGGATGGCATATGCTGTTCGAGCAGGATAAGGAAAAGAGTCCTGTGCAGGTCTCTAATTTAAATAGTCAGAATTCAATCGAATATATTTTAGTTTAACTCTGAACAAACCTGTCTTGATTTCCACACTCTCGCTCGGTTGGCTCTGGCAGTTCACATCCTCTGCTATCACAGTGGCGGTGTAATACTGTCCACAGTGCAGACCAGTCAGATCACAGTGGTTCTGCTGGTTGCTGCATTCGACTACATGGCCATCAGCGCCCACAGCCCTCACTGTGTACAGCTGTCCTCGTCTGCTGTAGTTCCACGACATGGAGGCTACATTGTCACCGCAGCTCAGGCTAGCTTTAAGGCCCTGAGGAATGCACGGTACTGAGGAAGAGAGGTTGATATGGAAACATTATTCCTTTTTTTAAACACTACAGCGGTAGCATGGTATTTTAGTGTCTGTTCCCACTTTTTAACCCCCCGGTTTCTAAAATATTCATCTGCTGTGCCATACCTGTACTGACATAGTTCCCTGTATTCTCAGAGCTGTTGCACGTCCGTCCTTCAGCCACAACATGCAGAATGTACAGTTCTCCACATGGTAGATCAGTTACATCACAGCTGTTGCCTGACGAATGGCAGCAGGTTGAGTCCCCATATATCTCCTCCAAAGTGGCCGTGTATGAGATCGCACCGGGGACAGAGGGCCAGGTGATGCTAATAGTATGATTGCCGCAGCCCACTGATGTGTTTACATTCTCAGGAGGGCATGGTGCTGTGGACAAATCAGATATGAACTTCATCACAATTCTGTACTTTCTGTAAGTAATCGGGTTGGATTCTTTATCTATTTCTCCCAAACAAACTCTATATTTGATGCCCGCAATATCTTTCAAAATACTTTGAACAGGAGCCAGAAAAGACTGGGAAAGTTGTGGAATTCTCAACAACATGTTATTATAAGGAATGTAGAATTCACCATCCACAGTCCATTAAATCATCTAAAGATTCAAAACTATTTGAAACTCTTAAGACAGCACTGCCTGTTTTAAGTCATCAGGCTAAAAAAAAAAAAAAAGGACCATCTTGACTGGAATCAAGGTTAAGTTCAAATACCAGCACCTTTTATGGTGTGTGGGTGTATTAGTGCCTGTTACATGGGTCACCTGCACTTCTGTGAATACGCCATTAATAATAAGTACATGCAGGTTTTGGAGAAACACATGTTTCATCCATACAATGAGTTTTCAAAGCTGTCCCTGACTATTTCAGCAGGGAAATACCAGGCCGTATTCTGCATGAGTTACACCAGCATGGCTTCGAAGTAGACGAGGAAGGATACTAACCTACATACAGGTCCATTGAAAATGTATGCCACATTATAAAGTGGAAAATGCAACAAAAAAAGCCAAACACTTTTGAGAAACTTAAAATGTACATCAAGGAGGAATTGAAGAGAATTCCAATATAAATGCTTCAACAATTAGTGACACATTCACATACACAGACACATACAGAGTTGTTAGAAGAAAAGGTGATGTAGCACAGTGGTTGGCATGCTTCTGTCCCAACTTTTTTGGAACTTGTTGCAGGCATCAAATTCAGACTGTGTGTATATTTTCAAAAAACAAAGTTTTACAGTTTGGACATAAAATATCTTTTCTCTGTGAAGTATTCACATGAATAAAAGTTTAAAAGAATTTGCAAATCACTTTGCAGCACATTTTACACTATATCCCAACTTTTTTGGAATCAGGTTTTTATTTTTTATAACATTTGTACCGTTGTTGAATTATAATATACCTGTCTCAGTTGTGATGGCATTGCTGGGTGTGCTATTGCACTGTGGGTCCCGGGCCTGGATAGTGACGGTGATGTTTTTGCTGCACATCAGTGGAGGCAGAGCACACATCCCGTCTGATGTGGCATTACACTCGTATGTCTGGACATCCCCCTGGCTTTCTGTCACTGTGACAACATAGTCCTCAGCACCAGATGAGCCCTCATACATTACCCAGGCTGAGTTTGTCAGACAGTCGATCTCAACGTCAGAGAGGCGAGGTGCACATGGAGCTGGAGGTAAGGAAGAACAAGTCAGGAAGTTAGTACTTAGAAGTTTGTTGACTTACCAGAGGTACAACGCTCAATGTCTTTTTGTCTCTTGGGCAGTGTTTACTTATTACCAATATAATATTTATTACCAATTTCTTGAAGCTGCAGAATATCTTTGTGTTTTAAAGCCTTATATTTATGCATTTTTATGTTTTAGAGGCAAACAGATGCCAAGTTATTGCAAAGTTTATAAACTTAAATTGAAAAAGGCGATTCAAAATTGTTAACAAGTGTGAAAGAAACAAAAATGAACTAAAATATAAAGTTACTGTTCAGGGATATAAGAGAGGAGTATAAAAAATATTAGTTAAGTAACTTGATAATGTTGTTTCTTACCTGTCATAATCATTTGCATGGGGCTGTCTCTGCCCACACATCCATTTCTTGATGGTGTGATGCTCACATTGTACTTTTTCCCACACTCTAGCATACTGAGATCACAGCCTCTGTTTGTGCCACTACAGTTGTGTCGACGGCCTGTGCTGTCAACGGCAGACACTGTGTACACGACCCCAGCCACACTGTTGTCCCAGGTTACAGATACGACACCAGTAAAACAGTTGACAGTGGGGTGGAAGGTGGCGAGAGGACAGGGAGCTGAGAGAAAGATGAGAGGATAGTAAGCACAGACTACCAATACTCTATGTACTGTAACGATCAGCTGCAACTTTACCCACCTGTAACCACCTGCTTTGAGCGACTGGAGGAGCTGTTGCAGGTCTCGTCTTCAGCCCACACAGTCACATTGTAAGTCAGACCACACTGCAAGGTTTGCATCACACAGTGATGTTCATTCGTCTTGCAGATGTTGACACGGCCGTCACTGCTCATCACAGAGGTGCGGAACTTAACAAAGTAACCTGTTGACTGCCAGGTAACGTTGAGGACGCCGAACAGGCAGTCAAGGTCAGTCTGTATGTTCTGTGGTACACACGGAGCTGGAGAAAGAGCAGGAAAAAAATACGCTAAAAAATATCTGGACTCTTTCAAGAAGAAAGAAGTAGAAAAAATAAGTAAATCCTACAGCATGTATGTGTTTTGATCCACAATACTGGGATTTTTTCTTTGCCAAAATCTATTAAACCATATTATCCTGCCACCATTTCTTATTTTAAACTTTTTGGGAAACAAAATAGGCAAACTCTGATGACCACTCAATGGTCACAGAGTTACTCTATGACTGTTACTCAATCTCAAAGGACCAAAGACAAAAAAACATTACTTTTATTGCAATACCAACCTGTGCGAATCACTTTGATGTTACTCTTTGCACCCTTGCACTTGCTATCAATACCAACAGCATAGACCTCAAACTTCTGTCCACAGGGCAGACCAGATATCTGACAGGTGGTTCTGCTGGTGTTACAGGACCAACGCTGACCATCTTCGCTTTTAGCCACAGCCATGTAGGAGATTGAGCCCTGCGAGGCCTGCCATGACACTGAGATGTCGTCCGATTCACAGGAGGAGTCGACCATTAGCTGGGTTGGAGGGCAGGGAGCTGGAGGAGTGACAGAAGTTGTGAAAGATTGTTTTGGGGTTTTTTAGAGAAAGACCAAGATTAAAAAAAAAAAAAAAACTACTGCTGCAAAGAAAGCTTTATACATAGTTTATTGGCAAGTTTTAACTACCAATATTCAGTATCAGGTATATTAACCTAATATACCGCATGTTTGACATCAAGTTTGTTAGCTTACAAGAAATCAGCTCAGTTAAAAGAAGCAGCAGTTAGATAAATGGTAACCTTGCAAAGCAGATGGATACGCCTGTTTCTGTGTTTCTTACTGGCAAATCTATCTTGCAAAGCTCCTGTCTGAACAGTTTGTGCAGGAAAGTGACAGGACCAATCAGTGACGAAGGGCAGTACTGTCGGGTGTGACATAGTTGTGACGTAAGCAAGCAGCAACAAGAGGCCGGTGCACTTATGGTGGAAGACATTAGCATGGATGCTGCTAAAGAGCCGGTTTTATTAGAACTTGACGACATTTCTTCATTAAAAGAAGAACAAAGAACAGCATTGAGTTGTTTTCTTTTCAAAAAAGACAGAAGTCATGTACTGACATGTCTACAGTTGCCATGGTTCCTGTTATGCAGTTCTGTATGAAGTTCACTCCTTCGGTACAGGCGAAGCTTGGTAGTGGCTATGTCACGTGTTTTGTTACTCTGATTGGCCCATAAAGATGTTACGGACAGAAGTTCATCCAATCACCCTCCGAGTTTTTTCAAACGCTCTGCCTTTTCCCAATTGCTGTCTATGAGTGGTTTTCCAGATGGAAATCCATCTGGCGTGCCAGGTTAGATAAATGGCACAATGTGCATTAAAGTTACCTGTGTTGATTCTCTGCCAGTCCTGGGCTGGACTGACGCACTCCTCACCCTGTCCGCTGACGCTCACCCTGTAGCTCTCCCCGCAACGCAGAGAGCTGATGTTGCAGGAAGAGCCATTAGTGAAGCAACTCTGCTGATGTGCAATGTTGAACGCGTCTGCTGTGGCGTTGTAGTGGTGGATACCACTGCCAGGCGTCCATGACACCAGGGCTGTGTTGGATTCACAGTCCAGGTTTGCATTAAGTCCACTGTGGGGGCATGGGACTGGACAGAGAGGGATGCAGAGAATTTAATACATGGACAGAATCGTGTTAGTATGACATGTAGTATAAATGTTCTGGCATAATTTACAAAATACAAAATAGCTTTTGTAATTTTTTAAAGAAGCAAAAAAAATTTTTTTTGTAGGTGCATTTGCTTCTGTTTAAGTTTATTTGTTTTTCAAATAAACTTAGAAGTTATTTTTTTATGCTTGGACACATAAAAAAGGCTTCCACTGAGATAAATGCATAAAAGCATCTTTCTGCACACCTTACCTAAAATTTTCTTTTAACACCAAATTTACTCTTTAATAAACAACATTCAAACTACTCGACAATAGATAGCACTAAAACAAGTAAAGGCTGCTTGTTGAATAGTTCAAGATCCATTAAAGAATCTGTGACTGCACCCTGACGATGAGGTAAATCCCTTCAGTTGTACTACCTGAGGTGACGTTGATGGACTTGCTGACCGAACTGGTGCAGGAGTCGTGACGAGCCACTACAGTAATGCTGTAGTCCTGCCCACACGCCAGGTTAGGGAAATTACAGTTGGTGTCTGTGTTGTTACATGTAGCATTGTGGCCCAGACTGCCCCAAGCATAGACGGTGTAAGATGTGGCGCCACGTGCAGCGTCCCACGTAACCGAGGTGATTCCTGTCTGACAGTCCGCGTGTGCCGTGAGGTGAGTGGGAACACACGGAGCTGCCAGAAACAGAGGGAAATGTCAGAATAACTTTCTGTTACTGGTGTTTTTTAATCCAAAGCTTTCTGTCACAACAGTTGAAGGTAAGTAAATACATTTACTGGACTTTAATATGATGCAGCTATTTTAACATTATTAAAGTAAAAAACACATATTATACTGATAACGAGCTCTGTTTTGTTCAAGTGAATCTAAGTCATGATGGTGAGAAGGAGTTTTGTGTATAACTTTTGTCAATTATTTCTTCAAAATGTCATTTCTGAAGCATTCATTTTTTTACTTAAATATCCTGTTTGATTTTATTTTTTACCTCTATTTTGAAAACGTCTAGCAGCCCCATTTATATGCAGTGTTATATTAAAATTCATCTCAAAACTAAATCAATTGTAATTCATTTTCTTGATTTAGACAATTTTAAAAAATAAATTAACTCTTTATACTGAACATCTTTAATTTCTTATATTTTTATTTAATATTATCACTTCTTAATTGATTGTGTATTTCGTGTATTTTATTTTGTACATTTCAATATCCTTTTTTAACATTCAAGAATTTTTATGACAAGAACAATGTGCAGGATTCAAGGTAAACATCAGATTCTCTGCACAAGCCTGAGACCATCCTGACCAAAACTGGGTCAGGCCAGGATATCCCTGCCCCTCCTCTGGTGAAGAGAGTCAAAGACATACTGTCACATACAGCAGCATATCTATATTTTACCCTGAATTAAGTATGTGATTTAATTTTTTGTTTCTATCACCCTCCATAATATTTATTTGAAGCTGAATCACTGGGAAAGTGGATTTCGGACAGAAGAAACTTTTCATTCATTCCTCTAAGGTGTATTCATTATTGTTTTTTTTTCTTGTATCATAATTATAATTCATCAGTTGTGAGATGACCTGGTCTAGGTTTCATTGATAAAATGCAGTTGTCATACATGCTGATTTCTACATCACTATTCAAGCTCTTGACCACCCCATGATTGAAAGCAACTTTTTGCTCTCTATTATTCTGTTTTATTATTACCTGTATGGAGTGTTTGTGCAACAGCTGGGTCACTGCTGCAATTATCCGTACGGCCAACCACACTGATGGTGTATGTCTCCCCACAAGTCAGCTGGTCGAAAGTGCAGTTGGAGCTGGTGGAGTTGCAGAAAGTTACCATTCCTCTGCTGTCCACCGCTGACACCACCTGGGTTTGGTCCGGGCCAGAGTTTCCCCAGGTCACCAACGCCGCGTTAGAGCTGCACTGCAGATTCACCATCACCCCTGTTGGTTTGCATGGAGCTGAATAGAAGAGGGAGGATTTACAATAGGTAAAAAGACAGGATTATGTAGTAATTTTACAAACCAATGCTGCTTTTGCATGGCATAAGTCATATGGTAGATGGGAAACCCTATTTTATGTCAGCATGGAAAGTAAATTTGGATGAGGACAGCAGTGAGCAGCAAGTATTTAATTTCAACTTTCAATTTCAAAATTTTTGAGCTTAAATAAACTGGTGCAGTTTTCTTTTAACTCTCCATGCTGGGAGAGATTAACATTTTGGACAAAAGTACACAATGAGAATCTATATCTTAATAGACACAAAACAATCAACAATATAAGTTTAGATTTTACTCTATGTACATTTCTTTTCTTGGTACTACCTACAGTGTGGATGTCCCAAAAGTCTAAATTCAGATCTGTATACTGCAATGTAAGAAAATGAACCAGTCTTTCTACCTGACATAATAAAATAATCGGAGCCCTCTATGGTGCCGCAGTCGACATTAGCCGTGGTGATGACGATACTGTAGTTGAGGCCACATCTCAGGTTCTCAATGGTGCAGTTTGTAGTCAGAGCTTGACAGCTCCTACGGCTTTCATCACTGCCGATGGCGAGCGCAGTGTAAATACCAATGTCATTGACACTTGCTCTCCACTGCACTGCAAATGAATTGGCATTGCAGTCCACGTTTGCTACCACTTTGTCAGGCAGACAGGGTGCTATAAGAGGGGGAAAATGTTGATTGAGGGATTCATTCTTTGGATTCAAGTCTCACAACAAGTATCATTAAAAAAATGAACAAGGTATCATTTACCAGAGTCAAAACTTAAAGTTTCTCCTCTGCTGCTGTTGCATGTCGCACTGGAAGCAACCATAAAAACTGTGTAATGCCGCCCACAGTCCAGCTTCACTGCACAGGTCGTTGTGTTTGAAGTACAGGACACTATATGGCCGTGGGAACCGGTCACTGTAGCTGTGTAGGAGATCGCATGGGTGCTGGGAGACCAGGTCAGATTTCCCAAGTTGGTACCACATTCAGCTCTGACGGTCAGGTTGGTTGGTGGACATGGAGCTGGCAGGAAGGAGAGTTAAGAACAAATCATTCTGTGTTCTTCAGAAAGAGGCATAAACTTCCATTTGAAGCTGGGATTAAATCACATGGAAAAAACTTTCATTAAGCTGAGAGGGAATGTTTACATCCCCATTTACTTTGAATGCTATCGCCTACCAAGGGAGAAAAGCAGTTAAAAAGTGGGGCCAACCCCTGCAGGCCTGGTCTGTCGTTATGCACTCCAGCATGTTCACAGCAGTGAAGCAGCTGCTTGCATACACAATGAAATTAGTCGCATCAGTTCTTATGCAGTATGTGACCGTGTCTTAGATGAAAAAGTACACCTTGTCTGCTGGATTTTACAGTATACAACAGAAGAATAAACCAGTTAGTTTTATAGAGTAGCTAAAATTGTGAATTTATCATGTTTTAGTCCTTTAAGTCAAGATATATATTGATATTGCTTGATCAAGTGAATGTTAAATTAGCTTAGGGTGATCAATATTTTTTTCTATAAGTAGAAAATTATCACAATCTCGTAGAAAAAAAGTCACTTAGTGAATAGATTTTAAAGTTACTAAGTCACTTCCATGATTGCTCGAGTTGAATATTTAGGGGATATGTGCATTTAGTAGTGTAAATCTAAAGAATCACTCCAGATATTTACCAGTATCAGTCTGGATAGGCACGCTGAGGTTGCTGGTACACTCAGAGTCTTTTGCAGCGACTGACAGCATATACATCTCGCCACACTGCAGCCCGGTGAGCACATGGGACGTCTGGCTTGTGGAGAAGTTCACTTTTGGACCCCACTCTTTTTGAGAGTGAACGAAATACTCAACACCACTTTCTGGACTCGGGTCCCAGCTGACTGTGATGTCATTGTTCCTGCAGGTTGTGTCTGCAGTGACCCCGGTGGGAGGGCAGATGACTGAGGGTAAAAGACAGAAGAAATTAACACCTTTTAGCAATTTCCTAGTGATCTCTACTCTAAACAACCATTACAGTCATTTGAATTCATACAAGTGAAAAGATAGGCATGCCTTAATAACTACTCCTTAATTTTTACTTTTTATTTACCATCTCCTTTGACATTCTCCTACCTGACTGGAAAGTAAAAGGCACACTGGGTTCACTCATGCAGCCTCTCTCAATGGTGACAACTGTGACAGTTGCAGTCTCTCCACAGTGGAGGTCTGTGAAATAGCAGCTCATCCCACTGGAAGAGCAGGTGTGGTTGTGGTCATCCTCTGCAGAAGGTACCGCTGTGGCCACATAGAGGTCTGCTTGAAGGGCAGGATTCCAGGTCACATGGCCGATATTACCTTCACACTGAAGGGACACCTCGACACTGGTCGGAGGGCAGGGGCCTGGAAGAGAATTGGGAAAGGTGTTGATTTCTTTTCTTTTTTTTTTTTTTCATTTATTTATTTAGTCATCATGGGTTAAATTCTTTTTTTACATTCATATAGTTTGATCCATGTTTTTCTTCTTTTATACTATATAAATACACATCATATTACAACATAAAATTTAGAACAGAACATGGGGTGTTATCATATAAAAATACAAGGAAAAAACAAACAAAATACTTAATATATTTTTTTTTAACAAAAGTAGGGCATTTTGGGTAAATATACTTTTTCCACTTCTTCCAAATTCCTCAAATTTACTGTCCTGGAGCCTCAAAGAAAAAGTAATTCTTTCCATTACATAGATTTCATATATAATATCATACCACTCCTTAAAAGATTGGGTATCTGGTTTGAGCCATTTCTTTGTGATTGCTTTTCTAGCTGCTGCACTCAGTATTCCAAACAGTTTCTTATTTCTAACGTGAGCTTGAGATCCTACATTGAAATTCACCATATTTAGTCCAAATTTCCTCTGGGATGCATTTATTACTCTCCCCCTCCCATTTTTGTTTGATGTATGTCCTATTTACTATTTTAATATCCTGGAGTCTCTTGCAAAGTCTTGATATTACTTTAAGCCCCGAGTCATTCTTATATGCACTAATAAAGACTTTCAGTAGGTTGTTTTCAAAAGCAATTCTACTCTCTATCATGGAACTGTTAATGTGATGACGTATCTGCAGAAATCTATAAAGGAAAGGTGTTCATTTTAAGATAATTAAAGACGGGTGGGCACATGTTAGAATTAAGTTCAATTGATCTGTTTAGCAAATTAACAGGTCTCTCTCTTTAGCTGTCCTATCATAATAAAGGCAAAAAGCCCAAAAAGTAGTCTTAAATAATGATTCAATCTTAATTAAAAATAGAAAAAAAAAAACTCTTCCAAGACACCAAAGTGACATCTGAAAGTCAAACCCAGCACCTAGTGGTGTTAAGAGACATCACATTAGACATCCAGTGTGAAAAAAGGAGGGGCAAGGTTAAATTTTCTTTCTGTAAAAAGTCTGTAAAAGTCTTACTGTTAAAAAATGACAGTTATTATAGTGGGTATATTACTGACGTCAAACCTGGTGCTTATACCGTCTCAAAGCGATTTTAGATTCACTTCCAAAGTTTCTCCTCACCTGCGACGTAAGTGATTGGGTAGCTGTCGAAACCCTTGCAGCCATCAGAGTATGGCGTGACCATGATTATGTAGGTCTGGGCGCAGTGCATGTTGGGTAGGCTACAGCTTGTGTCATTTGTGATGTACTGTTTGACATCACCTCCTCTGCTGTTTGCCACCACTTTGTAATAAGATGCATAGGCAGTCTGATCCCAGCTCACAAAAGCTGTGTTGTTTTCACACACCAGGGAGGCATTAAGGTTGACAGGAGCACAGGGGGCTGATGGGAAAAAAGGACAACAATCAGTTTTTATGCAAAAGAAAAATGTAACAATGAGTCTTGATCACTTTAATTTATACAATGGTAAACTTGGTAAAAATGCTACTTTGTATGGGAAGTGTACTTTTGTTTACAACATGATGGTATTTCTTGCCTGTGATTATCTTTCAGGCCACCTAGCATTACTATCTTTAGGGTTTGTGGCTATTATTATGGCAATACCTTTTAAAGAAGGTAGACTGTATACCCACACATAAATAGTACAAACAGTATGAACAGAAGCTGCCTCTTTCCTGTAATAACATTAACAGACAAATCAGAAATCAGTCTTTTCATAGATAATTCCAAATGTTTGCTTTGCTTTTTTTAAAATCGGAATTTATTTAGTAAAAAAAAAAATCTTCCTTCTAAAGTAAAAATAAATGAGAGAGTCCAGGAAAGCAGGGGCAGTTTTAGTTGCTTATTTGTATCAATGATTGAAGACCAGATGTGGATCATCTGCAGAAGTTAAAATGAGCATGCAGGGAGGCCTGCAAGTAGTAAGTTGCACTAGTCGATGTGCAAGATTACAAGAGCTTGCACCAGGAGCTGTGTTGCATGCTCTGTCAGGTAGGGTCTGATATTATAGAAGGTAAAAAGCAAGACCGAGCAATCGAGTCTACATCAACCTTGAAGGTTAGCTGGTCAACAGTCATGGCACCCAGGTTTTGGGCATGAGTTTATTTGCTCCAGCTGGATATTAATCTGTGGTTCTGGCTGGAAAGATAATAGACTTGTAGGCAAAAAGAAGATTCTGTGGTGAATCACCTGTTTATTGTCTGTGCTTCAATAACTGCTTTTGATAGGCCCTCTTTATGAAAATCAATGCACTCTAATTATTGGTCAGTTTTACCCTCAGAAAGTGTTATCCATTCAGAGATCCCCAGTGGTTCTAGTGTTCAAGAAGGTCGACAAATTGGACATATTCATATTTTGTGGTTATGGAATTAAAGCTTGCAAACACAGAGATTGGAAATAGTTGAAGTTATGAGTGAAAATCATCCCTGAAACAATGGAAGTTATCCTTCACTTTCCTCTCTGCACATCCATCCTTGCAATCCCTCAGTCCTTGCTCTCCTACCTGTCTGTATTTTAGTCACTCCTGGCACACTGCTGTTACAGTGGTCAGCTACAGCTGTCACCTCCACAGAATACATGTGGCCACAGGGCAGCGAGGGCACAGAGAAGTCTGTCTGGATGGTGTCGTAGGAGGCCTTGTGCTCTCCAGCGTAGATTTTGAGGTGGAAACTCTTTCGCCCCAGAGTCTCGTCCCAGCTAAGGAAGGCGATGCCGGTCTCACAGCTGTATGTGAACTCAACATTTTCAGGGGTACAGGGCGCTTGGAGAGAAAGGGAAAGGTCTTAATTCAACAATACAATGTGACCTAAAAGACAGTTTATGCATGGAAAAACTAGAGGTGTTCAAGTACTAAATGCAATATCAATAGGATAACCCTAAATATTTTATTACATGTAATAAATCAAAAGTTGATTTTCAATCAACCCTAAAAGATCAATGGCTCCAGGTTAAATTTACTATGACAAATGTGAACCGCAGCACCATTTCAAGTGAGGAGAACAACATTTTTCAAAGCAAATCAAAAAGGTGTTTTAATAATAAAATAAGTGTGTTGTTAAGGCAATGGCATCAAACAAATCAGTAAGTCTAGATATCTGAGAAATTATCTGGCAGGAAAAAATAGAATCAAATCATATTGAGAAGAAAATATTTAATCAATCCCCAACTTTTTCTCCCAAGAAATAAAAAAAATAGAGTACCAAACTAAATAAACTGAGCTAAACATAGACTAAAGCAATAAATATTAAAATCGAAAGGGCATGCGGCTAACCTGAAAAAAGTATCGACCTGTTAACCAAAAGTCTAAATTAAAACTTACACGTGATGATCTGAAATGCAGTACTGGGTTCGCTCCAACACTGGTATCCTCGAGCAAATGCCTTCACGGTGTAGGTGTTTCCACACATCAGGTCATCCAGGACACAGCTGCCATTGGTGGAGGAGCTGCAGGATGTCATGTGTCCCCGGCTGGAGGTGGCATTGACCATTACGCTCATGGCATCCTCATCCTCAATCCAGGTAATCACAGCGTGATTGGATGTACAGTTGAGGGAGTGGTCCAGGATCACTGGAGCGCAGGGGGCTAGGAAAGGGACATATTTCTTATTGTCAATGTGGAGGTATATTTCATATATACAATCTCATTTTCTGCCATTTATATTAATTCATAAGTATTTCCTTTATTTCAGTCAGGAACACTTTTTCACACACATGATTTGAGGTTCTAAATTTTGCTCTTTATCAGCAGTTATTAATTTGCTCTCATTGCTGTAATTTATAATTAATGGTGTGGCTGTTCTGTGATTCCCCAGCCCCTCCACAAGCCAATGTGGAAAGGACTGAGCAGGAGCAGCACACATTCTTGTTCTTCCTGTCCCTATAGGGAAAGCCTGTGGCAAGAGAAGAAGAAGCAAAAACCCTGAGCAGAGCAGACATCAGTGACAATAGAATGGCATTGAGTAAGTTAGATTTAGCATAAAGGAGAAGCTGGGGTGGAGGAGGGTTGCAAAAAGCAGTTTGCAGAGGATGTTGCAAAGCATAGCCAGGCTAGAGCAGTTTAAATATGGCTACATGAGTGCAATTAGCCAATATAAACTTGGAGCTAATCAGCTGGCCGTCAGCTGATGAAGACTTACGTGAGATCAGCTAATTTTGATAATACGACTGTTCTTGACTCCATGGCCTGCCTGAACTAACGCTTGCTTGATTGTAGCAGATCTCTGACAGTTCATTTTTTTTTCTAACCTGCAAGATTTTCATTATCATCTATGCTCGTGATCTTAAAGGAGTAAACTGGTTGATGCTTAAACACTCAGCACCAGTGCTCTTAAGTAAAACCAATAACCTTAAACTCAGTAAACTCAGGGAAACCAAACATGCTTACCTGTCGTTATGGTGGTTGTGGCAAGTATAGAGCTGTTGCACTTCCCGTCTCCGGCCAGGACAGTCACAGTGTAATCCTCCCCACACATCAGCCTGGTGAGGTCACAGAACAGGCCGGTGGAGAAACAGGAATCAACGTACCCATTGGCTTCAGCATAGACTGTGTAATAATTTGCTCCAGCACTCGGCATCCAGGTCACTGTTGCTACGCCAGAGGAGCAGTTCAGCATGGCGGCCACATTTGTAGGGTCACAAGGTGCTAAAAGAGGATGGATAAAAGAAGAATTATGACTTCTTTATCATTTTATGTAATTTAACTCTGCAAATTTCACTAGAAAGACAGTTTAGGCTCTTTCTACAGCATGCTCTCTAGTGCAGTTCAAGCCAAATGCTAATAATTGGTACTTGTTGATTGCTAAAATAGTCTGTAAATTTTTTTTAGAAGCCTACTACCACGTAAAGTCAATGCTGGATGAAGCTCGCCATTTTTGTGCAATACAAAAATGAATAATATTGTAGTATAATTTCATATTCCTGTCTAATAAAAGTTTTTAATTATCAATTCTACATTTACCTCTGAGCAGGGAGGAAAAGAGAGTGCAAATGCACTGATGTGCACAGGGGTAGAGGAGAAATTAGAGGTGATGTAACTCTGTTTACAATAAAAAAGTAAAAACAATGCTGTAACTATAAAACACTAACAGCCCCAAAATAAATGCCCTTAGTGTTTCTTTTTATTTTTTAATGCACACTAGTTTGAGGTCTGCTGCTTGTTTTAGTAATGTACTTTTTAACACCTGGAGGGTTATGGTATAGATCTTATACCACTGGAAAATTTAGGAAAACTTAAAGAACTGAAACTGAATAACAACAATTCCTTATATGATAAAGCTGACCAAATTTAGCTTCAAATGCATCAAAATTCAAATATCCTCAACAAAAATCAATCCAAAAAGAGACTCCATGACACCTTTAGTGCTATTTGATCAAACATAGATCTTTAAAAATCTTATGTCAAGAATGTATGTTAAAAAAATGCTGAGGAATAAATATATAATCAATTAAGGGACACTGACTGGTAAAAGTTTAAGTCATCAAGATATTTTGAAAAGCCATACCAAATATCTAATAAATGAAATAATTCAAAAAAAGACAATTTTCACAAAATGTTATGGAGATATGGCAAATCTGAATTAGGGAAACACTTTAATAGTTTTATTTTAAAAAGAAGTATTTGCGGACAAGAAAAATGCAAATTATCTATATATTGTAACTTCTTTTCTTCATGGGTTTTTAAAAAAGATCTGGTAGTTGGTAGATGTCTTTAATGAGGATTTACCTGTCATTGCTGAGATGGTGATACTCTCAGAGCTGTTGCATCTGTCGTTTGTGGCCATCACACTTAGTGTGTACGTCTGAGCGCACTGCAGGTCAGAAAAGAGGTAACTTTCATCGTATGATGTGTCGTAAGAATAAGAACCTCCTGGTCCCTCCAACATGGTGACGTAGCTCATGGCACCAGCTGCTGCATCCCAGGACGCATGCAGCGTGTTAGTGACACAGTCCACGAAGCCATCCACTTGTGCAGGAACACAAGGAACTGAAAGAGAAATAGACTCCCCTTTAAGATCATGTCCCTCACTTGACTTAATTTATGTATTAGAATAAAGAACTTTGACTTTACTTTGACTACTTTGACTTCATTTCTGTATTAAGACAAAGAAGACTGCTTTTGAGGTCAAACTTACCAGAGTTAACGATTTCCAGTACGCTGCTATGTCCATCACACATGCTGCCCACTGCTCTGACTGTCACATTATACTGCTGTCCACACTGTAGCTGAGTTATCCAGCATGTCGTGCCATCTGTTATGCATTCAAGAGTAGTTCCATCTTTGGCCACAGCGGTGGCGCTGTAGCTTGTTGGCATGGACACAGGCATCCAGCTGATGGTCAGAGTATTATTGCTGCAGTCCAGGGTGTTGATTACTTTCTGAACAGCACATGGGGCTGAAAAGAGAGGCACAGAGTGAGACTGAAGGATACTGAAATTACAAACATGAAAGCAGGTTATTCTGAAATTTATTTCTGGAACCACCAGGGGGCAGAAGAACTCCACAGCAACTGAAATCTAAAAACTGCCTTAGAAGAAAGGACAGTTTGATCTCTATTCAATTGAGATCCGATTTGGATTTGATCATATGGCCAGTGCATCAGGGACTGGAGGCTCCAATAAACTGTATAGGCACCTGCTCTACCAACTAGTCTTAAACAGCACCCAGACTATGGATTTTCATCAAAAGAGGCACGCAGAGGGAAACTAGAGGGTTTTGAGGTACTGGAAGAAGGTTAGAAATGGACAAGAAAGGAAGAAAAGAAAGAGAAAAATGTATAAGGATGTTACCAGAGACTGTGATGTTTCCTTTTACCTGTTGAGAGCATGACAGGCTTACTGTCGGGACTCTGACAGTCGCCGTCTGAGGCTGACACAGTGAAGTTGTACTTCTTCCCACAGTTCAGACCAAACAACTGGCAACCGAGGTTCATCCCTGCGTTACAAGTCACAGTGTGTCCATCTGTGCTCACTGCCTTCCCAGTGTAGGACACGGCATTAGGGCTGCTGTTCCAAGTTAACATGGCAGAGTCATTGGCACAGTTCACTGAGGCGTTGAGATGAGATGGAGGGCAAGGTGCTGCAGATTTAAGACAGAAGGAATGAGTTGGACTAGTAGAGAAAATACACATAACATTAAAAAACTCAGATTATTGTCTAATTATCTTTACCCGTTTTAAGAGTCACAGGAGCGCTCTCATTACTGGTGCAGTTGTGATTCTTGGCAGCCACTCTGATGCTGTAAAGCTGACCACACATCAGACCCTCCAACTTGCAGGATGTCCCATTGGAGTAGCACGTCAAGCTTCTGCCATCTTTGTCCACTGCTGTGGTTTGATAAGAACGAGCGCCACGGCTCGCCTGCCAACTCACTTTCACGTAACTCTGACCACAGTTTCTTTTTGCCGTCACATTAGTGGGCACACATGGAGCTGAAAGAGGGGAAAATATTAGAATAGCTCAGTATATCTGATAGAGCCATTTAGGATATTTTCTACATTTGTAGCGGTGCTCTTTTACCTTTCCCGACAGGAAGTACTGAGGGATGACTGACACACGAGCTGTTGAAGGACATCACTTTCAGTGTGTATTCCATCCCACACTCTAGAGTGTTAACTCTCAACATTGGATTTGTGGTGTTGTAGGTCATTTTCTTGTCATTGCTTGTGATTTCAGTCATGTAGCCTTCTGCTTTACTCGACGCGTTCATGCCGATGGTCAGTCCTCCAGTGCGACAGTCTAAGTCAGCCATCACCTTGGGTCCACAAGGAACTGGGCAGAGAGAGGAGAGGAATTACACCTGTTATAATTATGTACTGCTGTGCTGCGGTATAGCTTTCTATATTTACGACAATGTTATATCTAAATGGCAGGGTGAATTATCATTTCTTTACCTTGAAATGAAAGATTGTTAACTAACCATTGAGCAAATTTTGGTATTTCTGTTCTGTACCTTGACTTTTTTTAACTTCTCCACAATTATTCAACTGGCTTTACTGGCATTCTTTCAGATTATCAAACATGCTATGTATTTTGCTGCATTGTTATTTCTATGAAGCATGACAGAGTGACAGGTTATCCTACCAGAAGCCATGGAGATGGCCTTAGAGGGCATGCTGGGACACATGCCATCATGGTAGCCAACAGTGACGGTGTAGAGCTGGCCACATTTTAGGTTGGGTATCCTGCAGCTGGTGTTGGTAGAGCTGCAGCTGAGAAGGCTTTGCAATTCATCCACAATGGTTGCGGTGTAGGAGTTCATTTTGGGCTGGCCATGCCACGAAATCAAAGCCTCATTGGCTGCACAGTCCAGCAAGGCTGTGACGTGATCTGGCGGGCACGCAGCTGGAGACAGAAAAAAATGAACATTTACCTCAAAGAAAAATCAAAATATTGTTAGACTTCTGAGATTTAGAGATGTAAATGTAGTCACATAATTGCTGTCTTTTTATTCAAAATAAAACAGATTGAAGACAGGTTTATTAACACCTTACTAAGCAAATTAATTAATTTTTCACTTGAATACTGACTCCTATACATAGATTAAAAGACCAATGAGAGAAAACAGTACCTGTCTCGATGGTGACCGTCTCGCTCTCAGTGCTGTTGCATATGAAGTTGGAGGCGATCACAGAAACTGTGTAGTTGGTGCTGCATTTCAGGCCCACAATCTTACACGTCAAAGCCAAGGCGTTGCAGCTGTGAATGATGCCATTACTGTCCTTCGCTATGGCGATGTAGAAAATTGCGCTGCCACCAATCCACGTTACTGTGATGGCGTCGGCTCCACATTCCTTCACCGCTGTCACATTTTGAGGAGCACAAGGGACTAGAGGAGAGGGGTAATCGGTCAGTTATTCTCTTAATTCTTTAGATAATAAAAATCAGGAAACAAGCTAAATGACAAAAGATCTTTAATGGAGATAAAAGTTTAACCAACCAGCCAAATATATCACACTTATGATCCTTCAGTGTCATCATTCAGGGATGTCCCTTGTGTTACGAAGTTATCATGGAATGTTATTGCATCTTAGTGCCAACAGAGGGCACCAGAGTAATATGCAAAGTGTGGCTGATCATGTGGCAGAACGGAGTAAGCTGGCTGTAACTTTGGTGACTGTTGTCAAGAGATTGTGTGATGTGTGGCACAAATGAAGACAAGATACAGGCTGCTGTTGGAGGATGGGCCCACTTCTGAAAAATCTCTCATGTTTGCATGAGTAATGGAGGCAGCAAACAGAGACATAGTGGATTTATTTGGCATGAAAGAACCTGGTAAACAGAACAGAGCAGCAAGGTCAGTGACATTAGAAAATGCTACAGGTGTGGTGGAGAAAACCCCCTGGGTAAAGACCTCAGGTTTGCCAATAAAAAAACGTCACAAATGTGGAAAAGTAGGACACATAAAAAGAGCCTTCAGAAACAAAACAGGGGGTAAAGAAAATACTACAAAGGGGGAGAAAAAGAAGTATGAAGTGAGAGCTAATTTCATACTAGAAGAACAGGGATACAGAGAATGAAGAAGTTTTCACTGTATCATTTTCTTTCACAAACACTTCAGAATATATTTCTTGTTGCCTTGGAGATTTCAATAATGACAGAAATTTATCTTTTTTAAGTTTAGTAGACACAATTAATTCATAAACCAAATGAAACTGTTCTCAGCTTATCCTGACTGAATTCTGCATTTGGATCAAGAACTAAGTATCCTACTTTTAACACCATAATATAAACCAACAATAGCTTCCTCTCACCGGTCTCAGCCACACGTCCCAGTGTCCTCGGGCTGGCACATTCATCATCAAAAGCTGTGATGTAGGTAGTCAGGTACTCTCCACAATGTACGCCCTGTATGGCGCAGCTGTTGGACCTGGAAGTGCAGTTGTACTGTCTGTGGGTTCCTTTGTTGCCGAAGGCCTCCACAGTGTACCACAGAGCCCCCTCAGACAGGTCCCACTTACTGAGCAGCACATCTGAACTACAGTCTGCAGAGGTCTGCAGGTTCTGGGGAATACAGGGGGCTGGAAACAGGGAAAGGGTCAGAATTACTTGGATTACCTTTCCACATTTTCACATGGTATTTAAAAAAGTAGTTATGTAAAACTGAAAGCATGAAAGAGCTAAAATGCCACTGTAATGGGACAGATGATCAATTTTAAAACAAAGCAGTTGGATCAGAGCTTCCACCAGAGGGTGCCCAAACAAAACGTAAATCTTGTACCAGTGGTAAATTCAGCCACTTAATGGGCAGAATTGAAATTATGGAACTTGGATACTTTTTGATTTAATTTAATGGTGTTGAAGATTAAGTAATGAAAATGTTTGTCTACTTCAGAGTGTCATACCTGTGCGGATGCCCACTGTAGAGCTAATCTGGCTTTTGCACTGCCCTGCGATGGAATAAACATTGAAGGAATAGTGACGACCACACACTGTGTGTGTAAAATAACAGAAGTTGTCTTCAGTCAAACACTCCTGGATCTCTCCCTGCGAAATAAACAAATCAAAAACATTTTTTAAAACCCCTCCTTACAACCTCTAGTCACTGCCTCTTTAAATTTACAAACTTTTTTGGGAAATACAGTTTTTGCTTTCTCTCTAACAGTTACACAGGATGATTGAAACCACTCACATTAATATGCTTAAGAGCAATCAATTTGACCACTAAGTTCATCAAAAAGATTTATAACACACAGACCAAAAATTTTTTAGACAGAATCTAAACCAACTTAGTTGGTTACAGGGGGTTAAACTAGTTAAACTTCCATCTTGAAATGATAGAATGTGATATTTTTGGTCACAGGTAAGTTCACTTTCTGTCATAAACATATCTAACATTACTCTTAGATGAAGGTCTGTGGCATATTTTTTTTGTTTATATGTCCTTTTGGGGAAAAAGAGGCTCATCAATCTGAAAATAAAACCATTTTAGTAATACTGAAAATATCTCTCACTCATTACTTTCACGCTGTGGCACTGTGCTGGAAACAAAACACTGTGTCCCTTAATTTGCACTGAAAAAGTTGGCAACCCTACCAGCTAATGGCCCATGGAAACAAAAATGTGAACTGAGACGCTTAGCTCATTAACATTATTAGGCCTATGTCCTGTGATTGCCAAGATAGTATCTGTTGTGTACTGGTAACATTAATCTGCGAACTAAACCCTCCTGTATCGTCACAATTAGCACATTTTATCACCTAAAAGATTATATATTAAGATTTAAATATTTTTAAGTAGATTAAAATTAGACTAACGTTGCACTGAGGATGCTAACCTAGACTTCAGGAACTTACAGACCATAAACAGTCAATTTATTAGCATTAATACAGATGTTTTTTGACAAAGCTTTCTTTTTTTTAACAGATGAACAAACAAGATATCACATCTTAAGTAACCTAGAAAGGAATTTTTGTAATTGTTTATTTGATAGGCTATCTTTTGACAAAGCCATGCTAGTTATGGCTGCTCTGATCACTGGCTAGGCTAAGCTGTTTGCTAGCTCTTGTTCCATACTTAACATGGAGTTTCATACAACTTTTCATCAAGTTTGAAACATTGCACTATTAAATAAAAGGTTATTCTCCAGAAAACTTCATTTCAAATTTTCTTTGGCTCATTTTTTTAGCTCTGAATCCTGTACCCGAGAGTCCACTGCCTTGGCCATGTAGTGGTCCGTGTTGTTTGTGCGCTCCCAGGAAAAAACGATGACTTCACTGGAACAATCTCGCCACAATGTTAGGTTCTTAGGAGGACAAGGAACTAAAAAAAAGGGCATTGATAGAATTAGTTAAACTTTGTTAGCAACACTTTTTCAATGCCCCATGGGCGACAGCAGAAATTTCATCCAAGTTAGCTACCTAGCTAACTATCTAACTAGCTATTTGACATGCTTGGTTCTTAATTTCTAACTTAACTGCTACCTAACTATTGAAGCTATTTAATTATCTATCTAGTGATAGATAGATAGATAGATAGATAGATAGATAGATAGATAGATAGATAGATAGATAGATAGATAGCATGTTAAATGGAAAAAGCTTAGCATAGGGTTAAATATCATCATCAAAGGTAACTGTCTCATATCCCTTTTCAGGTTTAAACGCCCTGATACTGAAGATTACACTCCTGTGTTGCTTTTCACTGTACGAGGTTTCAGGTTTACCACAAACACAGGCTCATTCTTAGCGGCCTGAACACAACACAATATGATACAGATAGTGGGCTCAAAAGGAGACCCAGTTTTATAAAGTAGACACCTAGTGATGCACTGTGTTTCAAAAGCAAACAAAACAAAGTTGTAAACAGCTATCCCCAAATGACTTCCAACTAATATGACCTCAGAAATCTTTATACAGAGGTAAAAACAAGTTGACTTAAAGTAAACAGTAAAAACAGCCTTTACAAATGAATGCAAAAGACATTTAAAAAAATCCTACAGTAAAGTTCAGTCACCATGTCTTAACAGTATCTGTTGTTTTGTTATGATCTTCATGCTATAATTCTGATCCATGAGGAAAAAATTTTCATCCCAGGCTTTCTAAGGCCGACAACCACTTCATTATTACAGACTGAGATCAAAATAATCTAACAAATGACGCAGTTACCTTTGATTACACCTTCAGGCCTCAACATAAAGGTGTTATGTCACCAGATTGCGTTTTAATGATTTTCCCTCAAGTATTAAATGGCCCTACACTTGACATGAAAGAATAACGACATAAAATCATATTCAGAATCATCCAAGTCACGTCAGCTCATATGGCCCCTTGGGATGAGGTTTGACAGAAAATCTCAACCAAAGTCCTAAAAAAGAATGGCGTGATACATGAGATGAAAGGATTATCTGCCTCCGCTAAATAGATGGCAGGGTGGAGCTGTAAAAGGCAAAAAACTAAACTGACACAAAACCGCTCATGGATAAGTTAGCGGTCTGTTGTCTTTGTTAAATCTGTAATCCAATTTGGACCTAGGTTTAGATAATTGGTTATGTATATGTATGTTTATTCAAAATTTTGACCTAGTTTTATTTTCCCAGATTTACTTTCTATTTATTGTTTAAACCTTGGTTTAGTTTTATCACTCTCCTAATATTTGACACCTGTCACCTTTCTTTCACACTTGGTCTTTTGGAAGGGCTGATTCTCACCCTGGTTCGGGCACCTCACCTAGGCTCCGGCTCCACTTCCTGTGTCCTTTTCTGAGCTCTTTCCTCAGACTTTCTCAATGTTTTTCTATTTTCTGTTGTGTCCTCTTTGCCATTCTTTTCTTTTTGTGTAATGTTGGCACGAGAAATGACTTTTTTGGACCGTGAGCACCATGTGGTAGAACAGGTAGGATAAAGAACATCTATTTGTGAGTATGATGGACATTGCGAGCGCCAGAGCTTATCGTCCAGCCTTCGTGAGGTGTCATGGGACCAACAGAGCAAAATACTGGTGAGGGGAGGTTCCCACTTCACAAACCCAAGATGTCCTCACTCTTTCTGCCCATCAAGTTACACAGTTGACTTGTGGAGATGAATAAAAAAGGCAAAGTTGGGTTTAGGCATATCTTCACTAAGCACTAATTCTTTCATTTCTTTTCAAAAATATATTGTTTATTTTAAATAATGAAAAAATCATAGAGTAAACAGCTTTTTTTGCATTAAGGTATTTTTTTTATGTTTTGTTAGCATCACATTAGCAAATATTGCAAGCATCTTCTTAACTGCCAATGCACCCTACAGGTCTCATGTCTCACACTGACCACATAATATTTCTAATAAAATATTAAAATGTGGCGAGTCATCATTCTGGGACTTCCCTTGCATAATGATGCATACCATTTAATCCTGTAAATCAGTAATTCCGAGTTGACGTCATCAAAAATGTGCCCTGAACTCGTTAAGTTTAATTTAAAAAGCACTACCTGATTGTCAATTTAATTCAAACATTTCCTGCTAATACTGTTAGTCATTTCTACTTAGGAGCTAGATGTAAGTAATTAGATTTATTTATAGCTTGTCACTGGAAAACAGTACAGGCACTATTAATGAGAGAACAGCTTCTACAAAAAGCCTGCAAAATTGAAGATTTTTTCAATCTTTAAACTTAGCCGCAAAAGTAAGGAAATTTGTGTTTGGTGGATTATTTCTCTGTTGTAACAATACTTCTTGGCAATAAATTCTTTATCGTTGGAAAGCCTGTTTATTTCCCTTTTAAATGATGAACAGCAGAGCTGAGTTTGTGGGTTGCCCCATAAAAAAAACCTGCCAAATCTTCTCTGCCAATACCAAAAAGCTTATTCTGCCATTGACTTTTGTTTGATGTTTGGATGATTGAAGTAACAAGACATATTTGCAATATAACAACTTATTAATTTAACAAACAGGAGCCTCAGTAGTGTGTGGAAGAACCATACACAGCCACAACAGCCTGACAACACCTCCTCAAGCTGGTCACCAGCCTGGTCACACACTGTTGTGGGATGGCATCCCATTCTTCAACCAGCATTTGTCACAAATCAGCCAGTGTGGTTGTGTTAGTCACCCTGGCACAAAGAGTACACCCAAGCTGATCCCACTAGTGTTTAATGGGGATGGGGTCAGGACTGCTTGAAGGACATTCCATCCCCTTGACTCCCAAATTCTGGATGTAGTCTCTGATAAACCCCGCTCTGTGGGGGTGAGCATTGTCATCTTGGAGAATAGAGTTCAGTCCCAGACTGTGGAGATATGGGATTGCCACTGGTTGCAAAACTCATCTCTCTGCATTGCGATTGCCTCCAATGATGACAAGCCTTGTTTTTCCAGTGAGGGAGATGCCGCCCCACACCATCACACTGCCTCCACCAAAAGATGTTACTCTATCGGTGCAGCAATCAGCATAGCACTCTCCATGTCTTCTTAACACTTTGACGCTACGATCCAACTGTTGTAGGCGGAATCTGGACTCATTGCTGAACATAATGTTCCTCCACATGTTCAGGCTCCAGTGCACGTATTGCAGACACTTGTGCTAACAGGCCTGATGGTGAAGGGAAGTCATGGCAGACCTCCTGGCAGCCCTATGAGACTGGACTTTGGCTGTTTGCAGTCTGTTCTGGGTTGTCTGGGCAGAGACCTGTCGGCCATATGGTCCTGCAAACCTTAACTGCAAATCTGTAGAAGACAGCCTTCGGTACCTAAGTGCTGACAGGGTGAGGAAACAGTCTTCTTGAGGTGTCGTCTTCTTGGGACGCCCACTTTGCGGCCTGTCTCTGACATCCCCGTTATATGGAACTTGGCTTTCAGTTTGGAGATGGTACTAGGGCTCACTCCAAACAATGTCACAACTTGAGTTTTGCGGAACACCAGCTTGAAGTTGGCCTATCTCACGGGCCCTATCCAGACCAGTCAAACATGGCATGATGATTCTTAGACACCTACTGACCACTGTAGCAGGGCCCATGCTCACAGGTGCTACTAGAAGCTCATACAAGAGTCATTAAAAACAGCAAAATAAGCTGTTTGGCATCGGCAGAGAAGATTTGGCAAATTTTTCATGGGGCAACCCCTATACTCAGCTCTGCTGCTCATCCCACAAATGCATGTTCCTTACAAATGTTGCACCATTTAAAAGGGAAATAAACAGGCTTTCCAACAGTATGAGATTTGTTACCAAGAAGCATTGTTACAACAAGAAATTATCTACCAAACACAATTTTCCTTACTTTTTGTGCTAAGTTTAGTATATCTATTGTGTAACCTATTAGCTTTATACCAACAGAGAAACAAACTAAACATGATCACTTGAAAATTGACAATTCTGTCAGTGAACAGGGATCACTGTACATCAGTGAGGCATTTTGTACATGCACTCCTGTATATTTTTTTAGTGTGTGTGTTGTGTTTGTTGTGTTTTTTCTGGGATTAACTACACTCCCTTGAGTTATTATATCAGAGGTAAGAGTGGGTGTAGTACACCTTTAAAGACTTGTAAAAATGTATTATTTGAGTTCAGTAGATGTTTAGTAATGAGAAATTTCCTTCAAGAAGCTACATCAATTTAAAACCAACAGCCAACAACTGATGGAGTGATAGCCCAGCAACAGAACAAGAAATACAGCAATTTGCATTTGCAGACCCCAGAATAAGAGTGGGTGCAAAACATCTATGGGTTTTTCAAATCTGCTCAATCGTTTTGGTAATATCTTCCACATTGGCTCTTTGTGTGCTTTAAAAGTCTTGAAAATAACTAAATGACTTTTGCTAAAAACTAAAAGATTGGAGTTTCAGGATCAACAGCAACCTAATGGTTATGTTCAAATGCCTCCAAATGGCTCATTTTCTGCTTGTCATTCCCCACCCTCTCTTCTCTCAGTTTCCCACTCTATCTATTGGCCTATCTAATAGATGAAGGCATAAAAGCCCCAAAATGAATCTTAAAGAAATTATTTAATTTCAAAGCTATAAGGCAATGGGGATAGTTGAAAAGAGTTGCACTATGGGAAGTCTACCCCTGTTTACTTTACTTGGGCCACTCCTCTTTTCATACCCAAATCAGAATTTTGTCAGCTTTATGGATTCAAATGTAACATTTCCCAGTTTTTGTCCAGCCATGTTACAAACAAGATGCAGTTACTGCACTGATTCCTAGTAAACTGGTTTGGAAAGTGTGAACATGCCATGGATAAATCCTCAACTGAACTAGCAAAATATTGTCAAAAATGCATATGTAGTCTGGGGAGAATCAATCTAAACATGTACTGTAGTTGTGCTCAGTGATTTTCCATTTATAAATGTCTGAGCTATCAGCCAGAGCACAAAAAATGTATACCCAATGTGCCCTTCAAATACAGTTCTTTAGTTCCTTTGGTTCTTTAGATTTCTCAAAATTCAGAAATGAAAGTCAGAAAATTATGTGTTGACTAGATAAGCAGCCACAGCATCATTACAAACCCTACAAAGAGCATGCAGCTCTTCCATGATCAAGAAAGAAAAAAACATCAGAGTTGGGTGGGATGATTCAGGCAGGTGTATCCTGAGGTTTTAAACCCACAGAACTGGCATGGAAAGTGGCACTAATGATAACTGTCTGGGTCTTCCTTGTCTAGGCCAGTGGAACATGTCTCTGATTTCTCATTTGAACAGATATGGACCACACTGCCCTTTACTTTAGAAACTGTCAACCCTTTTTTAATGACTTACCTGTCTGAAAAGTGGCTGAAGTGGTGTTCATCATGTTGGAGCAGCTCTCTGACATCGGTGTTACATGCACCACGTAGCTCTGACCACAGCTCAGTCCAACGATCTGGCAGTTGGTCCCCTGGCTTGTGCACATCAGCTTGGTGCCATTTCCCCCCACCGCTATCGCCTTATAGGAGTCGGCACCAAATACAGACGTCCATTGCACCAGGGCAGAGTTAGTTGTGCAGGTATAGTCCACTGATACTGAGGAAACTGGTCGCAGCCCTGCAGGAGATGAAGTACATCGGAGGATTATGCTTTTAAGCTACAAAAGAAGAAAACATAAACAGCCAAAAGAAGCAGATGGCCTCTTTATAAATATCATGTGTTAGAAGTTTAAAGTTTTCTTAAATAGAACTGATAGAAAGTTAGTTAAAGTGAAAGACTGACCTCTTAAACCAATACTTACTCATCCTCCAGGCTAGCATTATCTATGGTGTACCACAAAGTTCAGTTTGAGGTCCATTTTTTCTCTATTTGAATGCTTCCACTCAGTCAAATAATTCAGTAACGCAATATGCCCTTGATTGCAATGCAAACAGCAGCAGATACACTTTTCTTAGAGGGCTGCTGACCTGAGAGGCCTTGCTGCTGTCAGAGTCTAAGGATCAAATTATTCCAAAAAAAAAATGTTTTCAACTCAGTAACTCACAATCAGAAATGACTAAAGTGGTCAAATGATAAATCTCTTAATCTTAATATAATGCATTTTAATTGCAAGCTCATCAAAATGAATGTAAATAAATATTTCTTATGATCTTGATTGCAAATTCAACACGTGAATAAGTGCTATACTGCTACATAATGTGGTGCAAAACCATGACTCAGAGGTAGGAGACAGCCTCAGAGTTCTTAGTTGGTCAAAAACTGTGATTTTTTAAAATGATAACACTGTTACACGGTGAGAATTACATTATATGGACAAAGTATTCAGTCACACCTGCTAATTACAGAATTCAGGTGTTTCAATCAGACTTGTTGCCACAGGTGTATACAATCAAGCATGCATGCAGTCTCCATTTGCAAACATTTTTGATGCAAAATGGATCATTCTGAAAAGCTCAGTGACTTTAAGCGTGGCTTTGTGATAGGATTCCACTTTTACAATAAGACTGTAAAATTTCATCCCTGCTGGATATTCCACAGTCACCTGTAGGTGATATTTTTTGAAAGTGGAAGCGTTTAGGAAAAACAGCAACCCAGCCACAAAGCTAAACAGTTCTGAACTTCCACTGGCATTAATGTAAGCACAAAAACTGTGTGGCGGGACCTTCATGGAATGGGTTTCCATGGCTGAGCAGCTAAATGCAAGCCTCACATCACCAAGTCCAATGCCAAGCATTGGATGGAGTGTAAAGCACACTAATACTGAACTGTGGAGCAGTGGAAACATGTTCTGAGGAGTGATGAATCCCCCTATAAAGGCATGGTTTGATTAGTTTGGTGGGGAAGAACTTAAATGGCCCACACAGAGCCCTGACCTCAACCCCAAGTTCACCCCAAGTACCTTTGGGATGAACTGGAACAGAGATTGCAAGCTAGGCCTTCTTGTTCAAAATTAGTGCCTGGCCTCATAAATTCTCTGCAGAATGAATGGGCACAAATTCCCAGAAAATTACTCCAAAATATTGTGGAAAGCCTTCCAAGAAGAGTGGAGACTGTTATAGCTGAAAAAGGGGGCCAACTCCAAATTAAAGTAGCTACATGTATGAATACAGTGTTATTACAGTCTTGGTTAATGTAATTGTTGGGCAGGCAAAACCGCGCTATTCAAAGGGAGAATGACAGAAATCAGTCTATTTACTACTAATATGTTTTTTGGTCATCTTGCTAATATTACAGGGTATGTTATCAACCAGTAGTCTAGATGTTTGAATCAGTATCTTGAAGAATTAAAGAGAAGGTCTGAAAGAAAAAAGTATCTGAAAATCTCTATTTTAATGTACTTGTAAAAAAAAGAGAACAGCATGAAACTAAGATTTCAGTTTGCGTGACAGACCCAACAACAAGTAGGTTGTGAGGGCATCTGAATACTTTTTCCCCTGAGGATCACATTCTGCATGTCTGAAAGGAGCGCCTGAGAGAGAAAAGCTGACCTAGATCCTAATCAACAAGTTATTGATATTATGTTTGGCTGTGGACACTTACTGTTGGTGGTGTATGTGTGGTCTGTGGGCTCGCTTGGAATCAGGAACTTGTTAAAAGAGGACACGGATATCAGATAGGTGGAGCATGGGAGGATGTCTGTAAGATCCAGCTTGATGTCTGTGACGTTGTACAAAACTACAGGGCTGGTGGGGTCGTCCACGTCTTTCACGGTGACTCTGTACATCAAAACATCTTCTACCGGCTGCCACGTCACCTCTGCTGTGCCCTCTCCAGTCCGTGTCACGTTGACGTTCAACGGAGGCTCCACCACTGCAGACATGAGGAAGCAGTAACAAGAAATATCCTCAGGGTGGTTTAATAAATATCACCAGTATCTTAACACAAAACCTCCTGGTTCTCAAGCACTTTTACTTTCTACTGAATGAAATCAAATTGCAGTCTAAGTGCAGCAATGTTGACCCATCAGCTCACGATAACTAAAAACACAAAGTAGGGATGCACAGTATTGGATTTTTGCCAATATATGATTTGGTGATATTTCCAGCCAACACTAATACTGATATCTAGATGTTCTTTATTTAAAGAACACAAAGTCTCTCCTGTACTAGAAATGACCATTTTAATAAAATGCATTCTCCTAATTAAACTGCAGGATTGCAAGGTGATTCCCTGACACAATCATGACGAAGTGCTTCAAATAAAACAAAAACCAAATTCTTCTGAAGGGCAATAATCCAAACTAACTGAAGTTAAAGCTTAAAACTTCCATTTTTGGAAGAAATTTTAAAGTTTAAGTAGTGGGGATAATAGAGAAACATATTCTCTATTATTAATATATTTGTGCATTCTGCTGATAAATCAGGCTGATTTATTGGTTGTTATTCACCCTCAGATAACTGAGAACTAACTTTTTGAGCTATTATCTGTCAATACTGATATAATGCCGGTTATAGTATTTAACCCTTACATAAATATTGTATTATTTACTCAAAGTAGTGTGCTGAAAGTGCTTCCTGAAAATATGAAATTTTTGAATATTGGTATGCCTGATAAACTATTTTTCCATTATACATTTCAGCCATATGCATTTCAATAAAACCAAAGAGCAAAGAGTTAAAAGACTACTGTTCAATGACTCAACGGTACAATCTTATCCTAGAACTGTGATGCCTTTTACTAATAAAGATAGCATCTTAATGCTTTGCTTTTTAATTCATCTTCCATTTAAGAGTGTTTTTAATGACAACTCTACAAAGAGCAATCTTTATTCTCATAATTTTCCAATCTCAAATCACCATCACAATTGTAATTCCACTTACTGTTGTGAGGTGAAAACAACAACCTCAGGGACAGTTCAGGGCTGAGAAAGAGCAGACACTCATTCAGAATACCAAAGCTGGACCAGATTCCTTGAAATTTTGATTTTTTTTTCTCTCAGAACTATTTAAATCATAATGTGTAATATGATGTGGTTATAACATTTAAAGTAAGTTGTATTCAGCTTTACAATATCACAATGTCATTTAGCAGATGCTTTTGTTCAAAGCGATGTACACCTGAGAGTTATTACAACATGAGCAAAGATCTAGACCAGAGGGAACAACATCAATAGGTTCCCCAGAGTGCTTTATGTCCAGTGGGATTCATGTGCTGCCATGCAGTGCTTAAAGCGACGTACACTGTGAACAGAAGCTTTTATATGCATATCATATCACAAAATAAATACTATTGGATTGAATTAATGGATGCATACATGTAGTTAGCACTTTAGTTATAGCTGATAAAATCAGTTCACTATTTTAAACTTCTGGGTGGCTGGAGGATTACTCCTCACAGGCCTGAGAAATTATACCACAATGAAACAAATGATTTTTATTGTATTTTATGTTATTAATCGGGCCTGAAGAGTAAATGCTAACTCCACCAGAATGAAAAACGTGTTCATCACTCAAGCCGTTACAAAACTACATTTTACATCACAGTGTTGTGTCTGAATTTGTGTGATTGTGTTTCTTGTGTTTCATGACAAATAAAAGGCAAATTCACTTTATGGGGACAATAAAGTTGAAATTGAAGAGTAAGATATGTCAACAACAGAAGTATAAATCGCCTGTAAAATTATCTGTTTAAAGTGTTCATTTTTTATATAGACATACAAATACTGTATATATTGTTTAAAAATGTTAATTTTCTTTATATATTCTATATACTTGCAGTTGTGATTTTTTGTTAGACTTCTTGTAATGCTGCTCTCAGTGCCTTGACTTTTCACCCCTGGGAACAAATAAAGTTTTTTAATTTCATTAAATTGAAAGCAGCAGAAAAAGGAAAACACTAAAGTTATCACTGTTCTCCTTTAATAACACTTAAATACACCAGAGCTTTGTTCCCTATTTAACACAGCCATTTTAGACCAATCAGATGTGATGGTGATGACATCAGGCAGGTAAAGGTGTTGATCTATGGCAGGCAGGTAAATATGAACTAATGAGCCTGATGATTAAAATGAAAAGAGTAGATATGTCAATGGTAATTTATCATCATACTGTGTTGGATTTAGTCTGTTGGGCTCTTGTGTTTGAAATTATGGAGGTTAAAGGAGAAAGTTAGCTAGATGTTAATACTGCTGCATAATTTAATCCCAGTCTGATAAAGGGAAAATAAAATTCCTATGTTTGATTATATGTTTCAAAGTTCAGAAAAAGACATCATTCTTCCCTTTTTTCTGACCCCCTTGACCCCACTCTGACTTAGCCACCACATAATATTGTCTTGAATGTCACCCCTGATTTAAACGTCCTGTAACTCTTTTTTAACTTGAGATGAATGAAATGTTGCACTTGCAAACAACAAGGAAGTTTAAGGAAGCAGTACAACGCAACATTGGACAAACTTTCCGATGTGGCATTCTACTGCTATAAAGTATGTTTGCAATGCAGATTATTCAGCTCTTTGGAAAGCCTTTTTATTTTGACCCTGTACGAAGAAAACTGAGTTTACTGTAGCCTTGGATATATAAATACAGTGTATGTAACTGTATTTGAAAGGTAAATATTCTGAAAATTTAGGATAGGATTTAGAGATCCTTCAAACAAATCAGATACTTTCACCACATTAGCTGACAGTGACACTATGTGAGGATGTAATATTTCCCTGTATGTTCACGATACGTTTGTGCCAACACATGCAGATTTGACGGTGGATTTAAGGAGTTACTTACAGGTCACGACGGTCCGAACCTTGCTTTTGCTCCCCAGCCCGGCCGGATTTCCTGTAAAGACGTAGCAGTTGTAGTGAGTGGAGGGCTTCAGGTTTCTCACCACAGCTGAGTGGTTGGTGAAGGTTTGGTTGCGCACTTCTCCGGTAGCCTGAGAGATCACTTGTAGGAGATAGTGGTCCGCCGAGGGTATTTCTGTCCATTTTACGATGATGGAGGTGCTCGTCAGTGCAAGTCCTTCTACTATCTGTGATGTATCAGGTACTGAGGGTGGAAGAGCAGGGAGAACGAGGCGTCAAGGATGCTTCAAAGTTGCGTTATGTCCGTGCGTAATGGCACGTCTTTGTGCGTAAAAGGCAGTTTGGATGGACTATAACTCAAATAGCTCATGTTATACATACTTTTCTTCGATACATTTTTAGCAGCTGAACAGTTACTTCTGAATTAGGTTTAGGACAAAAACTTGGATGGAAACAAGTCAAAATTTAGTCCCAGAAAGAGACAGACACGGTGATGCCAACAAAAACTGCAGTTTATCAGAAATCATGTCTTTTCTATATATATATATATATATATATATATATATATATATATATATATATATATATATATACATACATTTTTAATCTACCTGTTAGTGCTTCATCTGTGTCCGTACACCGCACAAAGTAAAACTGAAATGTTTTGATGATCACGTTGTACATTGTTCCTGGTCTCAGACCATAGACGATCCTCTCTGTCGAGGTCGCTGGCACCGTCACCACAACAGGTGCGATGTTCGAGTTGTTTTTCACCCGCAGGTCCAAAAAGTAGTATGTTGCCCCGATATATCGCTCCCATTTCACCTGTATTGACGAGGAGGTCCAGGCTCGTGCTGACAAAATTTTGCAATCTGAAAGCAATGGAGACAGGTGACAATAAAAACCGGAAACAGGAAATTCAATGTAAATAGCCTTTTGCGGGGAATTTTTTGATTCATTTCAGATTTTTACAATTTAATTTTATCCTTACAGACAGTAAGTATTAAGCATTAGCGGTTCATATTAAGTTGCAATATCAATACGTTCCATTTTTTTTCAGAAAATAAATAAATGAACAAGCAGATTTCATACTAATTAACGATAACATTTGATGTATTGATTCACCTACCGTTTGCACTACATGTAGATATCTGTAAAATAAAAAAAAAAGTAAAATCAATTTCATGAAATAAGTGGAAAACTTTTAAATGTCACCCATGCTGTTGAGTTTTCTAGGTTTTAAAATAAAAAGTAATATTTACCTGAGTTAGAGACACCAATGCTAAAGAAAAGCCTATAGCTCCCAACAATCCCATCTTTGACATTGAGTGAGGGATTACAATTAGTTTAGTATTCAAGGGAGCCAAATACAAAAGGTGTGCTGGATTCTTTTGAGCTTTAGTCCAGCCTTCGTGGGAACCAATCAGTATTCCCCGAATGGGGCCAGGCGGTACCACCAACAGCCTGAGGCAGGTAGAAGGGAGGGATGGAGGGCGGGATGGATGGAAGGATGGTGGAGAGTTTTTGAATATGCTGAAGACACTGATGATGCCCTTCTCTTTTTAATCTTTTCTGCAGTCATGCTTTTATCAGTTTGCATAACCTCCATCAAGGAAATCTGGCCTCATTCCTGATGAAGCTGAATCCTACATTACTCTTATTTTTACCTTTGAACAAGACCCATTGGTGCTTGTCTCTGCTCTGCAGTCTCAAGAACACTTTACACTGCATTTACCTAAGATGAGATTTGTAATTGTTCACTTTGTTTCAAATGTTAATTTTCTCCAGTGGTGGACTCAGAATGTTTGAGGGGCAGAGGTGAAAACAATAAGAGGGCACCTGCTGTATTTGGTGAAACACCAGTACACAGAAAGTTTTTTTTTTAAATGTATGGTGAAATTCTTAAAAGCACTGGTTAAAATTAAACATTTTAAATTATGTGATTACTTACCACACCTGTGCCAAAACCAGTCTGCACTGCCAGGGCTTAATAGGTCTCCACCCTTCTCTGCTGTCTGGTCTCTATTGGATCTGACCCCCATGCCTATCCCTGCAGGTGGTGGGCCCATAATGTGGCAGAGGAGGAAGGCCAAGCTTCCAGGGGGATCTTGTAGTAGAGATGCTGTTCCTTTACAACAAAAGGAGCCAGTTGAAGTAGTTTGGGCATCTTATCAGGATGCCTCCTGGTCGCCTCCCTTTGGAGGTCTTCTAGGCACGTCTGACTCAGAGGAGACCCCGGGGCAGACACAGAACTCGCTGAAGGGATTGTATAACCCATCTGGACAGGGAGCGATGGAAAACGTTGCAGGGGAGAGGGACATCTGGGTTGACTTTGCCTGCTGCTAGCAAATGGATGGATGGACTTACAACACCTTTGTAATAATACAGATGTGTAATTATGAGCTTTTTAGTCATTTACTCTAAAATCTGGTGTATACATGCTATGTCATTACTACACATGCATGCAGCTGCTGCCTTCACTGCACAGGACCTAATGTGATTGAAAAAAACATCTCTCTAAGGAATCCATTTGAGTTGCAGGACAATGTCAGGTGAGGTATGGGAGCATATGCCAGTTCAGCACTTTGTATCATCAACCTTGGTCCTGTGCTGCTCTGACCTACTTATGGCCATCATCCAGGCCCATGCCTTATCTCTCAGGTATCCTTCTGCCCCCCCACCCACCACCACCACCACCACCACACACACACACACACCCTCAGCCTCTTCTTCAACCTACCGGGTCTTGGGTGTCAAAGCACAACTTCCATTTCTTTTCCAGGCAGCTGACCCTCAGCCTCACTGTTGGCGGACAGATTATGCTGCCAAGGTAGTCGAAACGTCATATAACTTACACGTGAAAGACCCATTGCTCATAATTGTAAATGCTTGCTGGCAAGGTTTAGGTGGCACTTATTTTTCACATTAGGCCAGGTAGGCTTGGATGGCCTTCTTCCCTTAATGAATGACACCATATGAAAACTGCATTTTGTATTTACTCTGGTTGTCTTTGTCTAATATTGAAATTAGTTTGATGATCTAAAACATTCAAGCGTGACAATTATGCCTTACAGGAAAGAAAAAAAAAAAAACAGGAAGACAGAAAATAGTTTTCGTAATGAGAGCTAGGATTGTCACCAGCACCCCCTGCAACTCCAAATTGGATAAGCTAACATAACCGACACATTCAGGACTCACTGAATCAGCCCTGCGATCTGCCTTTGGGGCCCAACCCACCAGCTGAGAATGACTGGCCCAGACCTGCTCTGTTTGAAAAGCATCTTGATTTGATTTGAAACAAATAAAGATTGATTCTGGTCTTATATTTTTCATGTTGTCTCTGTATAGACGTAAAATCGATTGAATAAAAAGTATATTTCTATAAAAAGCAAGGTTTAATTGTAGGGTGCCATGTTTGCCTGTCCTGTACACAGAAGTGATGACAAAACAAAATATGTATGATTTCAACTTCTGTGTAGCTCTACTGATGATTTTGAATTTATAAGGTAAGGCCTAGGTTTTATTAGGTCTAGAACTGCATTTATGCTCTGATTGTAAGAAGGCTGCAGCTTTGTAATGCTGTGCAAATCCTAAAAAATTGTGTTTATCTTTATCTATTAATGGGCAGAGAATGACAAACTTCTGTTTTCTTACTTTGACTGTTCTCTAAAGAGAAGAGAAGAGAAGAAAAACTATGCATCCAATTACATTAAATAGTAATTGAAAATCTACACTACTGTCCTGCACTTACTTAAAAATAAAAATGGCTATTTGAGTTGTATTTTTCTGAGTTAATAGAAGACATTTTAGTTTAAAGTAAACAATACTAAATCACTTTTTGTATTCTTTGTAATTGTACCAAAATTGCTTGACAATCATCCCTTAATCTGCAGAGTTTTCCCAGAGTGCCTTTAGGCAGTAGCCACTTTTGCACCATGAGTGAAATTACTCACTCAGTTACACAAGTCCCGCCTGTGGGGACCATCTTAAGCATTGTAGGGGAGGAGCACTGAATTCTGTGGAAGTGCATTTACTGGATTAAAATACACAGTTTGCTGTTTGAACAAATAGTTTATGGTTGTTAGAATGATGAGGGAGGTATTGATGTACAAATCTAATGCGGCTATTTCAGCTCTATTTGTCTGAGTCCGTAGAACACGCAACTAATTTGAAATAAACAATGCCCAATTGCTTTAAGTATTTTTGTGTAACTGTACTTGTGTGACAACTATCCCTTACTTTGTTTTCCCAGAATGCCTTTAGGCATTAGTCACTTTTGCATCATGAGTGAAGTTACTGACTCAGAGAAGTCCCTCCTGTGCAGCGCAGTTATGATATGCAGTTGGATAGCATTTGCATGATTCATTGAAGGTAATGGAAGAGGTCTTTCTGGTGCAGTTACTGTCAGTCGTAATCACTCATTGGTTTACCTTGAGTGGCATAAATATACAAAATTAAAGTATGTGATGGAAATAAAGGAAATTTGCAGTAGATAGCAACCACGTAGATTTCCGAAAAGTACTTAAACACGTTTTTAGTTGGATTAAAACAGAATTTTTCAGTGCAAGAAAATTTTGACAGCATAGTTGAACTTGAAAATGTTAAGTTGACCTAACATAAATGAGCTGATATAACATGAAATGGCTAAGTACCTGCTACAGTCAGTTTTACTTGAAGTTGCCTATTAGTATGAAATGGATATTACTTCACTAAGTCATTTGAACTTCTCGATTTGTTTATCAATTACAAAGTATCTTAAGTCAAATACCAAGTGTACTTTGATGAGGCCAAAAAGTTATTTTCACTTATTATTATTTTTTTTTATTGGTTTGAATGCTTTTTAAAGTAAAGTTTACTGATTGTTTTTTTTCTCAGTGTAAAGACTTTTCTTTCTGCGGTTTAGTGAGAGGAAAATACAGAATTATGTGTAAAATTAAAAATACATTATGCACATTATTAAATCACAGATAACTGAAAATGTATTTGTGTTATTTCCCACCTTTGTCACATTACCTGACCAACATTGATCTTATCATAGAGATGTCATAACTTTTGTGTTCAGGGGTCACTGTTTTCATGTGGCTCGAACTCCTCTGACCTACTAACACAACTTATCCTCCTCCAATGGAAACACGCTATCGTATATAGCATTGAGCAAGCAAGAGCATCATGCTAAAAAAAACTGCAAAGATATAACACGTCATTCTCCTCATCTCTTTGTCTCATTGTTTTGGTTGGGACTACTCAGAGATCCACTTTTTCTTCCCCCCCTCCACCCATCCACCCCCTCAATGTTTGACTGGAAATCTCTAAGCTCTGGAGGCACGCTGCAACTTCACACATGGCCATCTTTCTGTGTTAACTGCTCTTTTTCTCTTGGGGAACAATAGATGAGAACACAGAGAATGACCTGAAGCTCAGAGATAAAGGTCTGGGAGGGGCCACTCAAGCAAAGAAGACAAGTGCAGCTGAAACCCAAGTCAAGAATGCAAACTTGGGAATTGGGACTCCATCTAAATAGGATGTACTTACAAAACACATCAAAACTGGAACTGCTGCTGAGTTACTTCTCTCCTAAACTGTTAGTTTACCAGGTTTGGTAACAGATTTGAAGCTCCTTTCCTTCATAGACAGACTAATCTTTCACTGGCTCTATGTGGGATATACACTGGGCTGAAAGGGATCTTTATCACTGGGGAATAAAGGGCTATCACCTCCTCGTTCTTCATCAGGTATTAGAGAAAAAAAAGGAAGTCAACATGAAAGCAGATACAGGCTATGAACATGCCAGGTAACTTTAGCTGCCCTGCTTAGACAATACAGCAATCTTACAGCGTGATGAATAAGGACAAGAGATGTGAACACCTTGATATTTCATTGTTTTTTTATGTGGTTGTGATATTGTCTTGAAGTAGACACTGTTACAGGTCAAAAGTACTCAGAGTTTATGATGCAACTTCCTGCACATTTATCAAATTATTTACTGTAAATCACAGAGATATCTGAATCTGATCTGAAAAATGCAAACCAAAACACACACACACACACACACCCACAAACCCAACAGAGGTTGACTAGTTTTGTTGCATCTCTCCAGAATTCCTTTCAATTTGCTTGATTCAGAAGACATCCTGACTATAGACGTTTTAGTTAAACCTCTTTTTAAAAAAAACTTGGAAATTTTAATACCCAGGAATTTTAGACTAGTTTTCTTATTAAGCAGAGTGTCGGACATATCTCAGCATGCTGAGACAGCCCTGTTTTAAGTGTTTACAATATATCATAATTACCAACAAGCTTTAAGTTTTGGTATAAGTAACCTGAAACTCCAGATAGACTGTTTCGTATATCCATTGTATGGGTATTTTTCACATTCATCTGGGAAAGCTCCCATAGAAAGCGTTTGGGAAGGGCAGGACTTTTAAAAACATTCTCAGTTAGTGATTGGACGAACATTCTGTCTGTCACAAGCTAGGTTTCCATGACAGCTTTTCCCAAAATAAAAGTGATATTTCTTAAATTTTGATTAAGTACAATTACGGTTTTAATGTGTTTCTATTAAAGCGAGTTTTGGGCATAGGCCTTGCAATTCTCGTAAAATCTCATCTTCCGTGAATCTGCTGCAGGGAAGCTTAATTCTCAAAACAGGTTGTATGTTGGTACAGTTTTGGATACATCTATGGTAGTTGCCTCGATAATTTTGAACAAAAGACGAAGGAAACAGATGATAGTTCAGGGGCAAAGTCCGTATGTATGGTAAAAGCCACGTATAAGGGTGTAAGTATGATGTTAAGAAAAGGCTCGTCTCCTCCCCTGTCTACACCACCCACACCATGTTGTCTTGGAGTTACTGGTCATGTGACACCGTATGTCACGTCCCGTGACTTGTAAATGCGGAAAAAGTGTTTCCATTACACTTTTGCGATATATTTCTATATTAAAACGTCTGATAAACCTCCTCATGAGAGCGTAAAAACTTTTTTGCAATATTTGAGAGGTTTTTCGAAATTCAGCTGTTTCCATTACCATTTTTTTATTGCGCTATTTAGATTTTTCGCTTTTCTAAGGGTATTGGAAACCCAGTTATATTCATTATGAGCCAGTCAGAGCAACAAGACAAAATGAGGCAGCAGGCATAAGTAGCTCCAATGCTTACCAGAGCCCTCCAGGCTAGCGCTACCTTAGTGTTTGACTGGCGAAGCATATCTGTGGCTAAATACATCCTCTCTGCTAAGAGAAGCTTCCAGCGTGGCTCTTTGCAATCGTTTTAATAAAGAAATATGGTTGAGGTTTAGCTAATAATCACTTGGATGCTAATCGCTTACAGTACATCTCAATTCTCACCATAACGATCACAAACTCAAACCAAAGCATGTCAGCTGAAGAGCAAAAATATGTTGTCTGTCAAAAAAAACTTTTAGTGCTGTTCTTTGCTCTTTTTTAAATAAAGAAATATAGTCCAGTTCTGATAAAACTACTGCTATACTCTAGCTACATCTGAGCTAACTGCTACACTGGAGACAGCCATTACTAATGGCTCACAGAACAACTTCACTTGAAGCTACCACCTCGTTCTCCTCAAATGATGTTGATTAGACAGAACCATTTTCAGTACAGCACAAACATTAGGGATTTGAGATTTTCAAGATGTATTTGCCTGTTAACAGTCTGGCAAATCAATCTGCCTTGCAAGGTTGGGTTGTAAGAGTCTGCTAAAGCATTCTGAGAATCTTTCTGGGTGGTGCTTGTCAGAATTCCTAGTTGCTCGAAGTTGTCAGTGTACTCAGTCATTTTTTGCTTCTTTTTGGCCTTTGCATTTTATTTTCAGAGAGTTTCTCAGTTTCCAAATAAGTTTTTTGTTTACAGTCAGCTGAATGGCAGTAATGGTTTAGTTTCATCACAATATTTAAAATGGTAGCTTTTGTGCTATTGCTTATTGACTTTGTCTTGAGTTTTGCCCTTCATCCTATTTATTTGCTTTCAGAATAACTTTAAGAACCCCTTTAATTGCAACTGTGTCCTACTCACCCTGTTCTGACAGAAAATCCTACAGCAAACTAACCTTGCAAAGAAGATGGATATGCCCGTATCCTTGTTTCTCACTGGCGAATCCATCTTGCAAAGCTCCCGTCTGAACCATATGGGCCCCCTTAGAAAGTGACAGGACCAATCAGCGACGAGGGGCAGTACTTTCAGGCATGGCAGAATCGTGATGTAAGCAAGCAGCAACAAGAGGCCGGTGCAATTATGGAGGAAGAGATTAGTGTGGATGCTGCTAAAGCACCAGTTTTATCAGAACTTAACGACATCTCTTTGTTAAAAGAAGAACAAAGAACAACAGTGAGTTGTTTTCTTTTCAAAAACGTCAAAAGTTGTGTACTGACATGTCTATAGTCGCCATGGTTCGCGTTTTCCCTCGGTGGCTGCACACGTGCACCTCAGTCGTGGCTACGTCACGTGTTTTGTTGCGCTGATTGGCCTGTAAAGATGTGACAGACAGAACGTTCATCCAATCACACTCCGAGTTTTTTTCAAAGCCTCTGCCCTTTCCCAAACGCTTAGTATTGAATGTTTTCCAGAAGGATGTGTGAAACAAATCCATCTGGCGTGTCAGGTTAGCATCAAACTATTTTCTGTCGGCTCTAAAGCTGATCGGAGCAGACCCAGGAGGCAAATGTTAGTGAGGATCAAGGCTGCCCGTAAGGGGAGGAAAAGGGTTGATTTCTGAGACCAATGGAGGTTAGCCATGTAAAGCAATGGTTACCTCTTATTCAAAGAATATATACCCATTATTACTTATTAGAACTACAAAAATACACATTTTTTAAGTTGTGACTGTTTAAGAGGGCCCAGTCAGTTCTGTTGTGGGGGCTGTTAGCTGAGGACTCGTCCTCCGAAGAGGACACCAATAGGGTGTGACAAGGATCTAACCTTGCAAAGTCGATGGATTGGCCAGATTTCACGACTGACAGCAGGCAAATCCATCTTGCAAAGCTCCGATCTGAAATCTTTGTGCAGAGTCTGAAACATAAGTGGACCAATCAGTGTCATTTGAAGAGAACAAGGCATTAACTATAGGCAGAGTTATAGTACAAGCAGGTAAACAAAGGCTTACCTTAACACCTGTGGAAGTTCAGGACTCTTCAGTGATGGAATCAGCAGTGTTGGCGACTTTTATGCACCATGCGCCTTAGCAGTCCTTGATCCCAGTCTGTGATTTTATGTGGTCTTCTGTTTCAGGGCTGAGCTGCTGTTGTTCCTAAACGCTTCCACTTTTTACAGCTGACCGTGGAATATCCAGCAGGGATTAGATTTCATGAGCCATCTTATTACACAGCACCATGCTTAAAGACACTGAGCTCTTCAGAACGACCCTTTTTGTGTCTCAAATGTTTGCAAATGGGGGCGCAGATGGCTTAGGCTGCACCCCATGTACACAGGAGGCCAGGCCTGCTGCTCCTCTCCTGCATGTTTTACCCAATCTCTCATATCCCTGTTTCAAACTCTGTCCTCTCTGAAAATTAAGGCATAAAAGCCCAAATTATTCATTTTTTTGCTTTGTGTAAGAACTGCTCTCTGCAGTTTTGATGAAAACAAGCTCACAAATAAGTCCATGTTCCATTTAGATGAAGAAAACACAAAAGAATTTAAAATTATTGTAACAGTCACAAGAAATCTATCAACATGTCCATGATACTGACAGAAATCTAAAATATGACATGAAAAAGGAACATGAGCAGCTCACTGTGATACTATCAGACCAGAACAGATTATCTCCCGGGACATATTTACTGTGAAAGCTGTTTTGCAAGTCTTTAACAAAAAAGGGCTGTCTTTGGGTGGATCAAGCTTCGGTTGGAATATTTCTTTGTCCAAAAGCATTTATTCTCGTTTGAATTTTGTTATATTTTTCCTGGAAAGCAGAGATGTAACACACACAAAATAAAAGACTGACATGAAAGTTCAGATTTAATCATGAGCCTGTTGGCGGTGCAAAGCCACTCTGCTGGAAAGTGACTTAATGCCACTGAGTTACTTACATTTGCCTTCACTGTGCTGTTACATAAGCTGTCTCCAACACTCCAGATCCGGGTGGGAAACTCTCCCCTATCTTTGTGTGGATTTAAAATACCATGTCTTTGGTTGAGTCATTTTCCCTGTTAAACTGTGAATAGCACCTATTCCCCAATGAGAGCCATCATAGTATCTTTACAGATAACCTATACTGTTTACAGTAAAAGCAGAGCTGGTCTTTTGTGTTGAGAGGGACTTGAGCCAACTGAAACTCATGTTGTGAAAAGGCAGCAGGGCGGCACATGTGTCTAGGATGGGTGCCCTGTGAGGCTGGTGCCTGGGTGTGTTAGAGAAGAGTTTAAAAACCAAATCAGATATCAGTGAGGTTTTTGCTTCAGTCTTGTGGGAGGTGCATAGTCATAAACAAAAATATACCTTTTGGGGATCAAAATATTGTCACATTGTTGAGTTGGCTCCATATCAAATCAAGTTCTATACTCATAATCCCCTGTAATGTCTGTGTTTTTGTATTGTTCTGTTTCTGGTTCCTTCCCCCTAACTCTCTCCCTGCTCTGACCATGCCTGTGTTAGCCCTGTCTTCACTGGATTTGATCCCTTAATCACTGTGATATAAGGCAGCAGCCATTACTCTACACTACAGTGCACTACTGACTGCACCAAGGTTCTTTCTATGTAGTCTGAAAAGATCAAAATCATGATTTACTGTCCATTTGCTGAAAGCCAGATCACTCCAGCTTTGGACAGGAAGAGCACCACTTACAGGTTGCTAACCTTCAGGCTAAGGGGCTAGTCTCAACGGTGCTGGCTGCCACAGCTTGCTTTTTTTGGCACTTATGTCTTTTTCATCAGACCTGCCCATACAAAGGGGGAGGGCCCCTAAAAAATCCCAGAGAATGGGCTCTTCACAGTAGTGATTCATTGATGATATTAATGCGTGTTGGATCAGTAGCATTGGTGCTAGCATCCTGGCTAACAGCAACCTTATTTTGAAGCTGTAAAGATTGTTAAACTGTTATTGGGTTCAGATGTTCAACTTGCTTGTATGTGCCAGTAATTAGCCCCTTTTCATCCGTGTTTCCACCCATTTATTCAAATATCCACATCTGACACAGTTTTGCCTCTTTTAAACCATCTTCACTTCTCTAGCTGCCCATTTTTGCTACAGTAAACTATTTTTGCAATTTGTAAACCCCTTTTCGTTACTCTAGCTGCCCATTTTAACACACTTTGCCCATTATTGTCAATTTTTAGTCACCTCACCATTTTTCCGTCCATGTCTTTGCATTTCTTAACCCAATTTTGCCACTCATATCCCATTTTGCTTCTAGGTTTTAGCTCATTTTCAGAACTTTAGGTGCCCATTTTTTCCACTTTTTGTCTATTGCTGCCAATTTTAAATCGCTTATCACCATTTTTCTGTCCATGTCTCATCCTACTTTGCATTTCTTAACCCATTTTTGCCTCTGTAACTCACTGTTGCCAATTTTTAACCGTTTTTCACCAATTTTTTTTATCTGTTCTTGCCTTTGTTAACAAATTTTTGACATTTTATCCAATTTTTGTTTCTTTGAACACATGTTTACCTTCCTTTAACATGTTTTACCACTTGTCAGCCATTTTTGCCACCTTAACCCACATGTTGCTTCTTTTTAACCCATTCTTCCTGCTAAAATAATTAAGATTAAATTATAAAAAAATCATTCATCTCTTTTTGTTGCTTTTTGTTCATTATTGCCTCTGTAACCCACCTTTGCCATTTTTTAACTGCTTTTCGCCATTTCTCACCCATTTTTAAAACTTTTTTTCCCTTTCTTAACCCATTTTTGCCACTTGTATCTCTTTTTTGTTTCTTTGAATCCAATTTTGCCACTTTTAACCCATATTTGCCACACTCACAGACTAGCACACACAGACTAGCAAACAACTGTATTAGTCTCTCTGAAGTTGGTTACACTCACAGGATGCTTACAGATAAATGTGAGCACCTTCTGAGTACAGAGCAGGATTACAGTACTCCAAAATCAAGGACTTCTGTGGGAGAAAGCTGGGACATTATTGCTCAGTGCCCACTCAAGAAGGCCTCATCTAAGAATTGAATCTGCAACAATCTTTTTTGCAGGATTAACATCATAACCACCGTACTGACAGTCATCTTACAGTATCTGCTTGTAAAGGTTAATGGTTTTTAAACACATTATGGTTGTTCAAAATCATTCTCCATGTTCCAGTTAGAGAAATCCAGAACCTTTGTTATGTTTTGCAGTCCACTGGGATAAAAGCAAGAATACCTGGTTTCATAACAGGACCTTTAAAAAAGGGACCTTGTGGGAAATCTTCAGCTTCTGTGGCCAGCCTCAAGTGGACTTGAGGACTTCTTTGCCTCACCTTTAACATGCGACCATTTTACCAGTGATCAGATACTTTCTTTAGAAAAAATATTAAAAATCTGGTATTCCTTAAGAAAGGATTTATAATTTTTCTGTGGTGGAAACCAAGAGAAAATATCAAGAGAATATAAACATCGAAAAAACAAGCTTGCTTTTACATCATTGTCTTTAGTTTGACTTTAAAAAGAACATTATATGCATAAGAAAACACAAAACTGATGATGGGAAATTTTTATTATTTGAAATAAGCGTCAGGTTTACAACATATTCCAGATCGATACATCCTGATAAGAGGCAACAGAATCCTGCAGACAGACTTCAGTGAGACACATGATGAGATACACAGCTGTCACTTAATCAGGAGGCTTCCTAGTTGGGGCAAAAACTACAATTTTTTAAAAATTTGGTTGTTTTTTCCAATTTAGAAGTCTTTAATGTAGGGTTAATTTGGTACATTTGTTGCAGAAATATAGTTTCATATTTTCTCCTCTCTTGCCATTTCCATGTGTCGAGTTTTTTCCGACAACAGTAAGTTTCCAAAAATATAACTCAATGATCGCCTTATTTGGACAGAGTTAGTTGCTTAAGATCATGATTAAATTAACTTTCTTCCTACTTATCCAATCCGTTTCTTTTTGTCTTAGGATAAAAATTTGAATTGTCTTTCTTTCCTTTGTTTTTGTCACATCTAAGCGCTTGACTTTGACTGTTGAGGGCACACTGATAGCTACACAGGCAATGACCCTGCTCATACCCTGCATTAACATCCATTCTGGGTGACTGTATAATCAGCTGATAGCCCTAATGTTGTGCCCTGGGAGGATGGGCTGTAAAGTGAGTTCTGATCTCAGAATTATCATCATAATAACTTGCTCGAGTATCTCCATTTTTGTTGTTTACATCCCAGACATCAGGCATTTGCTCTCTTGTGCCCTCTGGTGGTACCTTCCAGGGCAAACATGTTTACAATTACACTCGTGATGCACTCAGACATTGAAACAGAGGGAAACAGCAAGCATATCTCAAGCGTAAATACTCACGTATCCTGAGCAGCATTAGGGACCATCTAATCAAATCAGAGAATAAATTTGCTTTTGAACTGGGTGTAAACATTAACAGTTTGAAGTGAATTCTGATCTCTGTTAATGCAAAATGTAAACACCTCTACTTATATGAGCTTTCTGCTTATTATCAGATCACTAAGGATGGATACCAATTCAAGATATAAACAGCCTCTACAGTACACAAATATCTTTGAAATGCCAGTTTAATATACATTCATCATCCTTCTTTCATTCAGGCAAGAGTATGGCTTTACTGCAGTGGTGCTGATGAAGGAACAAGAGAAGGATGAAAAAGGTGCTGGTGTTTGCTGTATCAGTGGAGAAGAGGCTGTAAAGACAAAAGATAAACATTTAGTCACAGTGCTTTTTATTCCAAAAATATACTTACAATATCAGTGTTTAAATTTAAATGCACAACAGTTTAATCCATGATATTTTTACTTCCAACAAAGGAACACATCAATACACAGATCTGGGATGTTAGAAAGAAAAAATAAATTTTTAATACCTTTAAAATAGTATTAAAACTAAATAAACAGGTGGAAGAAATCATATAGTATGTGTGTTGTCTGTGTGTCCTTGCAGTATCTTTTACCACAAAGGAAGACTGACCACAAAGCTCAGACTAGCAAGGGAGGCTTCGATCTAAAAACGTTAACAGCAGAAATGAAAGTATGCACTGGAATGTAAAATGAATACGTACATATTTTTGACAGATTTACTAGAGTGTATATGTAAGCTTACTGTGGGATGGTTAATATTGGAAGTATTAATGGAGAACTGATGGACTGTTTTAGAAGTGAGTGAATCCACATAGGCCATGTGACTTGAAACTTATTCTTCTAGGGCATAGAGTCATAAAAAATAGAAGATGTACAGCTGTGGAAAATAACAGGACACTGCACATTTTGTAAAACTGCTTTTTTAAAATAAAATTAAAATTATAATAAAATAAGGGTTCTGGTGAGGCAGCTTTTAGTTTTTATTTCCTTAAGATGTAGAAAAGAATCCCTCTTAATCATGTCACAGCAAACTCACTTGTTCTTTAGTTTACTTTTTTTAGATTTTTATTCTCCTTAAAAAACTATCAAATTGTACGTTTTTATGCAACTCATAATTTTTTTATTCTTGTTGGATATATTTTATTGATGCTTTTATATATGTATATATTTTTTGAACTGCAACTTGTTTTATTCATAATCTTATTTTGTGTAGCACTTTCACCTGCATTTTGTATAAAAAAGTGCTACACAAATAAAGGTAAAATAATAATTAAAAAATCACTATTATTATTATTTCTAATAATAATAATAATAAAATAGTGATTCTTATTATTATAATTAGGCACTAAAGTTAGCATCCAGCACAGGTCAGGTGTAATATATTAACTTACTGTGTGCTAGTCCACGCTTCTCTTCCCTCTGTAAATCACTGCAAATGAACATGAAGAAAAAACATTTTAAATCATTCAAGAGTCTGGAAATTACATTAAAATGAAAAAAGGAGTTTTCGTCTTTACTTAGCACAAATCAAACTGACAGAAACTGTTTAGAAACAAATTTAATTCTACTAAAAATATTAAAAGTTCAGGTTGTTTAAATACTCACCTGTGACGATGTTGTTTCCTGTACAAGTGACTGAAAAAGAAGCATGAAAAAAGATTTTAACTTGGGCAGCTCTGTCATCCATATTCTTCATGTTTGCTTTATAATATTTATTTTAACTCAGACATTGTACACTTGCCTTTCTGTACCCCATAATAAAGTCAACAGCATAATCATAGGGACAACTTCTGTAAAAGCTTACACAATTCCTTGAAAAGGAGAGTAAAAGGAGCAGGAGTTCATATTTTTCACCCCTTCAGTGAACATAAAATCTTGCTGTCCTACCTGAGTAGAGTCTCTGAGGGCAGAAGAGGACTTTGCTGCCCCCTGCTGTGAGCGGAGCCACCACTACATTATAAACGTCTCCACACTGGACGTTGGTGATGTCACAGCTGTTAACCCCAGAGGACGCTGTGCAGGTGTAGTTGTTATTAGTGCCCATCATGTCTGTGACATAGCTGTGGCCGCTGCCGGCGCTGCGCCAGTGCACCCTCAGAGAGTTACCGGACAACTTATAGAGCCTGACACCTGAGGGACAGCATGCACCTGAGACAGAGAGAAGAAAAGCATGAAATGTTTAAGATTTATCCTCTTGTAAGTCACTTAAAGTCAGATATTTAATTCTTAATAAAATTGTAAGTAATGTCACAAACAGCTTGAAATAAAAATAAGACATCTGGTATTTTTGTTGAAACTCTCTTTTAAATCATCTTTTTTTCATTTCTGAAAATGAAATAATTACACAGTTTGTTCAACTATCCCTTAGATTTAGTTATAAAAGGATACAGGGCCCTCTGGTGGACATAAAATGTAATATAAACACATTTTACTGAATGCATATCAAATTCTATAGTGCAAATTTGGCATCAATTATGTGTGGATAAAGAATGTGCATATAACTGTGAGCGTTATATAAGCTCAAAATACTATAAACTATTAGCATTTGTTTATTTATCTTCCTTTTTGATTCTTATTCTTTTAAGGTTGAGGCATAAAAATGACAAATTCTCCTTCATTGTGGCTGTTCGAGAAGTCTTGTTTACATGGGATGGTCTTCAGGCCTTTTTTGTAAATAATGCCTTCAATAATGTTGAGAAAAACACAAGTGAGAGGTACAAAATCTGCCAAGTCATATAAAATATTGTGATATTAATAATTAAATATTTAAATAGTAGATCTATGTTGTTTGTTCGTTGTCTTCAGCATTTATTTGACTTCCTCTTCCCATTTAGACCCTAATGTCATAAAAAACACTCTAAAAGTATTGCTTAAAAAACAGCCTCCTAAAAATTTTCAAGAAAACTTCACAGATTTGGTTTACTAAAATCTTCATTTTTTACCTCGGATGCAGATAGAGACATGAAATCAAAGCATCTAAAGCTCAAATCCTTGGCTTCAACTGTATACAACTGTTATTCTTGTTGTCTTATTCGCCACTGTGGGCGCCTCTGGCCGCCCCCTCACTCAGGCTTTCAGGCTTCATCTGTGTCACTTACTGGTCAACTTTAAAAACCATTCCATCCATCACCTCAAAAGAAGAGGCTCAAGAGGTTAGATTCGTTTTAACAAAGTTAAAACCTGTATTCTAGCCAATCAGTTTGCAGTTTGCCGGTTATGTGTCTTTAAACCAATGCAATCATCCAAATCATTTCAAGGCTGAGGTGGAAACACTCCAACATTGCACCCAGTCTTAAAGGTTTGTATATGTCAATGTTGAATCCAGTCTAAATGGGTAAAAGCTATGCAAATCTTAACAACATACAGATCTGAAGGTAAAAGCTTACCAGGCTTTATGACTAAACAGTTCTTGTTCATTTCTGTGTGTGACAAAGAAGATCATTTATGTGATTTTATAGACAGGGATGACGTGTTTGGTGAGGGGAGCCCAATTGGTGTCAGAAAGGCTCAGTTTCATGTCACCCCTTGTCCCTACCACTTAGCCCTACCCCTGTGTTTTGCACAGTCATGTCTATGAACTTGGGGTATGCAGGGCTTAAAAACTGAGATTGTTACAGGAAATCTCCCTGAATGCCTTGCACGTTATTGGCATGGTGGCTGCACATCGTTCAAAATAAGTGTACATGTGTAAGTAGTTTGTACAATGGCGCATAAGGGCTACTCTATACTTACACTGATATTTGTTTTCAAGAAGAAAGAAAGACAAAATTTTCAACTTCAAAAAGTCAAAAATTTACCAGGAAAAAAAATACTTGACATTTTTTAGTTAAAAAAAATCTACAAATTTCAAGAATTTTTGAGATTATGAAGTAGAAAATCGCCTGCCACGTGGAAGAAAGTCATACCCAGTGACGCCGTTTTCCTTGCACAATTACTAAACTTACTGGGACTGAGCAATAAGTACTACTAAAGTACTTGGGACTTTATCCCAGAATCCTCACATTTTTATTCTCACCTGGACTTTTCTTGAGATATTTCTGTAAACTACGATAGAGGTAGGGGTAAGAGTAAAAGTCTTAAGAGGGACCAAACCAGAGTTAGCTTGCAGTATCTTGTGGTCAATTCACATCAAAAAGTTCTGGATCATCTGGGCATCTTTCCCAATCTTCTCTGCTAAAAATGTAAAAAAAACCCCTGCTAATTCCCTGCTTTTTTTCTCTGATTCACCAGTCTCAGCATAAAGCCCAAAAACAAATCTAAAAATAAATCACTCACTGGATGAGAAGCCCTCATAGGTGCAGTTGGTCCTGCGCCCGCTGTGGCTGTATGCCTCCATAGTGACGGTGTAGTTGGTCCCACAGGTGATGCATCCCATGAGGCAGTGGGAGTCCTGGGTGTGACAGCGGGCATGACCCCGTGTAGATGTCAGAGAAGTGATGAATGAATGAGCTCCTTTGGCATGAGACCAGGTGACGTTGGTCATGGCCTGAGTCACCTGATCAACCGTGAGATTTTGTGGGCAACAGGGCTCTGGAAAAAAAATGTAGATGCTAAAAGTCCAGAACTAAGCATGCATCTGTTTCTGTTTATATTCGACTCATGATTTGATCGAAAAGAGGAACTACGACTATCACAGCTCAGGTATCATTTTATGTATATTTTGCTTCTACTGCAGACTTTACTTCCAACATGTTTTGTGTTTCCTCTTTGACCTGAGCAGCAGAACTCCACTGACTACTCACCTGTCTCCAGAGTGTCCCAGAAGCTGGGTAAACTCTGACCCGCGGTGCTTGTTGCTATCACACTGACTTCATATGTGTACCCACAGGGAAGGTCGTTTATGTCGCAGCTGTTTCCACCTGTGGTGCAGGTGCGTTTGTCGCCATCTGTTACTGCGCTAACAGTGTAAGTAGCTGCTCTGTTGTTTGCTGTCCAGCTGACGGTGACGCAGGAGGAGTTTTTGGGATTCAGCTGCAGATTCTTTGGCATACAGGGAGCTAGAAAAGGACAATGAGAATGAAAGATGTCAAAGTTTCATAGGTATGTACCTAGGCATAGATCATGAATAAGATTCACATAGATACTGTACTGTGTGCAAACAACTAAATGAGGAATTTCTGGTCATTTTACAAGGACCTATATCAATAAGACAGGTGTAAAAGTGAAAGCTACATGCCTGTTTTTTAATCTTTTATTCAAAGTATTCAGAGTTAACTGTCCACTTCATTAGGTTCACCTCTACAAACCAATCCAAAACAAGTCGAGCCAGCCAATCTACAAACTCTACCACAAAAAACCTTCCTCACTGTAAAAGAGGTAGAGAAAATATTCGAACATGTTTCACTTAAATAATAGCCTAGCTGAGGTTTGAGTTTTTTAAATCGGGCCTTAAAACAAACATTTGGTTCTTTATAAGTGATGTGCTAAGTGCTAAAGCACCTGAGCTTTTGCCCCGAATATCCAAAGTACCCCTTAGTTAGGTCTCTTTATTTGTTGAAGTAGTTTTATTTTATTTTGAAGGGGCAGGTAGGAAGGTCTGTTTTTTGGTCATATCAAGAATGAAATTAAAACAATTATGCTATCAATAAGACAAGCTGGCAGTCAATAGTTGATGTCACATGATAACCTTTGACCTTCATCTGTGCTGTGCTGAATGCAGCTGCAACCACAGATGGATAAAGGATTTCCATACGCCAGAAAGGATTTCTAAATCACTTTACACATTACATTACTTTATTACACATTACTTTATTAGTGCTAAAGTGAAAGCTATTTATACAATAACTGCACAAAAAGATAATCAGAAATGGGGGAATTGAGAGTTTCTGAATGTAAGTGATCAATTAGAAGGTATATATACCCGTGTCCTTGGTGTGAGGTTTGCATGCACGGTTGCACCCGCTGATGTCATTGCAGGGCGTCACTACCACGCTGTAGGCGCTGTCACAGCTGAGATCAGAGAGGGCGCACACTGGTGCAGTGTCGTTACACAGGATGACCTCTGAATTGTCTGCAGCCCGAGTCTCATACAGCTCCGCCCCTCGTGAGGCCTTCCACATAATCTCCAGAGTGTCAGCACTCACTGTATAGACGGATACATCCTCGGGACAACAGGGCACTGAAAAAAAGACACAAACATATATAATACCCCACATTAAGCCCAGTAATAGCTCTTTAAACACATCCCCTCAGGTGTTACTTACAGGTGGTGTGGTTGAGACTCTCTCCCTCAGGACTGCGGCCCGCCTGGTTGAAGGCGAACACAGACAGCAGGTAGGTGTAGCCACACTCACAGTGGTAGGTGCAGTTGTTGTTGGTGGTGTTGCAGATTTCTTCGCTGCCGTCTCCTCTCTTGATGATGGCCTGATAGCGGTCAGCGTGAGCCACGGTGTCCCAAATCAGGGTGCAGTTTTCATCTGATGACTCCACGAGAGCTAGAGACTCTGGAGGGCAGGGGTCTGACAGGGACAGACCACAAGGAGTTTAACCACTCTAATGCACTGATGATGTTTTAAGAGATTCTTGGTCATTATACATTTTTAATCTAACTTATGTTTTACTCCATGTTCCAAAGAGTCTAGGCAAAAGCCAAGTAATGAAAGAGGTGTATGGACTGATTCAGCTCTTAGTCTGCAATTACTCGCTTTTCTTATTTATGTCATTATTATGGGTGTCAGAATTTGTGTAGGGCTGTCTGCAGCAAACACTAATGTTAACATGTTGCATCTTTGTGAGACACTAAAAGGATTCATTGAAACTAAAACAGGAAGTCGTGAAAAGTATTGATATTGTGTTGTATGTTCTCTGCACGCCATTTCCCATTCTGCCTCTCCCCAGTTTCTGACTATACACTTCCAGATAAAAGCATAAAAGCCCCAAAATAGTTTATTTTCATGAGATTTACAACAACTTCAGATGATTCTATTTTTGAATAATGCTCCCTAACTTGATTGATATTCATTACTTAAATCAATTCATGAAAGGGAAGTTTAAGCCAATATAAGTGTCTGAATCAAACTCACAGGTGGTGAAGATGACGGGGTCGGTGGGATATCCAGGCCCGGCCTCATTTGAAGCAGTCACCTGGATACTGTGCACCTCTCCACAGCCCACTGGTGACAGGACACATGGGCTGTTTGTCCCGTTACACTGCAGGTTCTGGCCACTCGTCACATGGTACACGATGGATCCGTGGACATCTGGATCCATCTCCCAGGAGACGGAGAGTCCAGCCTCGCCATTATTCATCACCATAGTGACATTGACAGAAGATGGTGTCGGAGGTCCTGAAACATAGATAAATCATAACATGATAAGACAGCAACAAAACCAACAAAGAAAAAAGATCAGACCAAAGCAGAATGTCTTGCTTTGTGAATGCAGTCTTGGATGTCTCCACTAGGTGGCGCCAAAGCAAAGCTTTTTTTAAATCCAAGACAAATGGACTTTATATGAGTAAGCACAAAGGAACTGGATAGTTCGTATAGTTTATACAAAGGTCTTTAAGTAGGAAAAAGTTGTTTTACACACCAAATTGGGATTTTATAACAAAAAAAAAGGAAAATAGATGTTAACGTTAATAGCAGTATACCCTGTGGGGTTTGGGGGGGTGGGGATTGGGGGTACTAAAGTCCTGTTGTTCTTATCTAATTGATTAAAATGTTAAATTTCTCATTGAAGACATTCAGTCAGGTGCAAAGCTCTAACGTTTTTACCCTTATAGAATTTCAAAAAGATTCAATGCAGCCTTTGGAAATATATTTATCGCACTATGTGTCTAATCATAGTCACATAGTCACATAGTCACTCATACAGTATTTTGGGTAAGGGGTCCCAACCTTTCTAGCCCTGCGGACCGGTTTCATGCAGGACAACATTTTTATGGGCCGCCCATCAATGTGTGGGGGAAAATATGCCAAAACAAAATGAAATATATATTATATAAACAAAGAAGGGGCAGAAGACATGCAACTCACCATAATGCTGAATCAGAAGGCACCTGAGAATCACCTATCACAATACACCCTTTTCTTAAGTAGGACTCCTTGTATTTTTTTTAAATGCAGCTTTCTTTTTCTTGGCGGTCATAGACTCTACTTCTGTGTCCCTGTTGAGCCTTTTCCCCTTTGCAAAGAAGCTCTCCAACATTTGTTTTTTTACTAGTTTTAGCTAGCTTATGAGCTTAGTTTTTGGGTATCATATGACTAGCATCTTGACATGTTTGAAGAGGTCAAAAGGCATAGACGAATGACATAACGGAGGAGAATCCGGTCATTTTTCAAAATTAAACATCTTTCAGATTCTGATTGTCGATAAAATGGAAATAAAATAAGTTATTTATTCTTTCTAAGAGGGCTGGTACCAAATGAACCACAGACAGGTATCTAGTCCATGGCCCAGTGGTTGGGGACCACTGTTTTAGGTTTCCTTTTAATATTGACCATAAAGTTTGTGAATGAGTTGTCTCAGAGAAAATATCTTTGCTGTTCTCTAAATCCTGTTCAGGTTTCTTATTTATAAACAGAAGCAGTTCTGCCTTTGAATGATACTTCAGCACAGGAGATAAACATTAACCACAGGCTTCTAGCTTGTATCACATCTACTCAAATTTAGCGACTGAAAGCAGCTATAGTTTTAGCAATCAAAGAATAGCTCTTCGAAGTTAAAAAAATCTGACTAGAGCTCTTCAGTCTGAGGTCAGATGTAAGAAAACCACAGAACATAACTCACTAGGTAGATAAGTCCTGATAATAAAGTCTTGACTTTGAATTTTCTGCACATACATAAAGTATAAGAGATAATGCTTATTAATGGTATTTCTGGGATTGTTTCAAGCATGCTTCTTCATGTATCCCTTGAGTGATATTGAATTAAGAATGAAGCAATAGAGAGTGATTATAAAACACATGGATAACTGTTTTTGGACTTCCTTACGTGTTGTCTGGTTGATGTACGGACTTCCCTCTCCCTTGCGGCCCTCTGGATCCCAGGCGAAACCTTTGATGAAATAAAGTGATCCAGCGTCCAGGCCAGTGACAGTGAAATTTGTGTTGGAGGTATTAAACTTCATGTCACTACTAGAGCCAAGCTTGTACACGGTCAGAGAGTACTGGACAGCGTGAGCGACGGGGGGCCAGGACACAACGATACTGTCATTGCTGGGAGAGGAGGTGGACAGCTGAGGAGGAGGCAAGACTGTGAAAGAGAAAACACGGATGAGGTTTTAAGGGGGACATAGCACGCTCTGTGGTTAGTTTTAGTTCTTTCTCATGAGAGATACTGCATTTGTTTTTTTCTGGGCTCCTCTTAGTTATCAAATGATTTCAGAGGGCATTCATGTCAAACTAATAATGACTAAGACATGATGAAATTGTAGTCTCACAAACAGTTTTTTTTGGCTCATGTGGATCAGATTTTCCCCCCTGGGTGGAAGCGAAGGTGAGAGGGGGCAGAGATGTTCTCAGGAAGAGGTCATCTCATTGTGTTTGACATACAAGGGTCAGCTACAGTTACCATCTATACAGGAGCGGCCCTGAGGGAAGCTGCTGCATCTATACGACAAACACACAAACACTGAAACTGGGTTTGACTGACAGTTTATACATTCAGACACTCTTCTGTATATGGTGACTCTGCTGTGGGACAATGAGGTGGATTAAATGACTTCTGCAGGGCATGGGGGGCTGATGTGAAAGAACTCGGTGTTTCTTACTGAATATGTGGCTCATCTCTGAGGTCTACAAACAGATTAAATGCTTTCACATAAACAAAGATAATCAGACTAAAAAGGGTACCTGTCTTTACAGTTACAGAGGCAGACGGCTGACTGCGACCTCCACTGTTCTCCGCCATGATGCTGAGCGAGTACCAAGTGTACGGTGTGAGGTTCTCAATCTTAGCAGGGGATGAGGATACTGAGTCTTCTCTGAGGAAGCCATTGTCGTTCTGGATTCTTATGATGTAGCCAGTCGCTCCAGTCCTCAAGCCGAACTCCACAAACAAGGTCCTGCTGTCCTTTGACTTTATGGTCTGGATGGGGTCCATCATCTCAGGGGCTAAAATAAAAGGAATAGGAACATTCTGATGGTAAGATTAGGAGATCCATCTTACTACCTAAACTTTTGGTGCTATTAAAAGGGAAACAACAGTCTAGATTCAAGAAACCATTAAAATAAGAAATTAACTTTAAAGAAATTCGATAGGGGGGGATTGGTATTTAATCTCAGACTAAAGACATTGCTCAGAAAGGTGTTAAAACACAAACTTTCTAAGAAAGATTTCAGAAGTGAGACATCAAAATATCACCAAAATGTGAGAAAACTACTCAATAAATACAACAAAAACAGGTCCATCATAAGGTGTTTTCAAACTTACTAGGGGAGTATATTATCTGTTCTAAATTGTGGACTGAATCTTTGTGAAACATGATAACTCCTTTCTAGCTCTTTGCGAATATGTACAATGCATTTTTTATGGTACAAAATCAAATTAGAATTTATGTATTTAAATTCAACTTGAGTTCAAGTTATGACACATAATCCATGTCATGTTTTTGGGAATATCAGAACATGATGGCTTATAACCATAAAAAGCAAGTTTAAGCTTGTTTTCCCATTAAAATGTAACACTACCACACTAGATTATATATGAAACAAGGCATTTGTAAAATAAGAAACCATCAGCAGTTAAACAGTTAATGGATCAATGCAAAAGTACAGCTAAAGAAGAAGTATAACATACCTGAGGATGATTCTATTGTTGCATTGCTCAGTATAGTTTGGGAGTCATCCAGAGCTGCGACTGTTAAAGCGTACTTCATGTTCGGGGACAGAGAGTTGATGGATCCCATCACTGTATTGGGTCCATATGTGGCAAAAGCGATTGGGTCGTCTGGTGAGCTTTGGGCAGCGACAATGATCTTGTATGAGGTGGCTCCGGGACACCTGGTCCATCTGAGAATAACGGTCTTGGATGTTGCTGTGAATACGCTTACCTGGATATCTGATGGGAGAGATGTGTAAAAAAAAAAAAATCAAGATAGGAAATTTTTCATTCTCATAAATGAAAGGGATGAAATAATCTAAAGTGGAAAAACAATAAAAGAAAACCTATTGTACCTGATGTGGCTGCAACCTGAAAAAATGAAATGAGAAAATATTACTGACAATGGCATAAAGTCCAAGTAACCAAATTTAGCTTTTCCCTTTCTGAATAAACAATCATTCAACTTCAAAGGTAATCATCTATGAAAAATGATTATATTACTGTACCTCTAAACATATGCCCAAAATGACAGAAATCGCCATCCACTTCATTGCGCCCATTCTTCAAACCTTTCTCTTAAAAAACTCTTTTCACCGTTTCTCTCTTCTTGTAGAAAAGTTTCACTCCTCTCTTGTTTTACCTTTTCTTTAACATTGCTGGTGTCTGTGCAGGCTGAAATACCAGCATCTAGCCCCTCCCACTGAAAATGTCCAGTCAAACAAAAGCAGACAGATCCACCTTTGGGCAGGTGAGGGTCTGGTATCATGACAAGGAAACAACTTTTTAGCTATAGGCATGATATCTTATATGCAAAGACACAGTGAAGATATGACAAAAGTGGCATGAATTGGGTCAGGGCAGGGAAATTGGACTCTTTTTGCTCCAGGCCTTGACTCTGAGCCTTAGTGTTAATATGAAGGGATGCATTTTCCATCCAATTAGACTTAATATGGGAAAAAGTCTTCTAAAACCAGAAAAACTCACAAAGTGCTTGCAATAAATCTGTTTAAGAGGGAAAGAAATTCTGAGCTATAACACCGAAGTAATCAAATTCAGAGTAAACATAAGTGGACAAGTGGTTTTACCTCATATTTCAGAATTTTGAGTGGGTTAAAATATTGAATTGTGTTTTCCTAAAAATAATAATTTAATGAGTTTATGGCAAACTGAACTAGAAAATATTGCATTATGTCAGAATTGCAGCGTGTATCACTATAAGTGTATACTAATATTTGTATTTGGTTTGGTTATATATAACTTTGTTGAGATAATGGCATTTGCTGTGTTATAATTTTTAATCAAATACAGACTTTGAAATTGTTGGCTAGGCCTATATCACGAAATCTTGACAACACATCTCTATAACTTACCGTACTTTACCGTATTTGACTTCTATTAACGTTTCTAATATTACACATCGAAGAGTTTTATCATTACAACAAAAGCTACAGATAGTGTGGTTGTTGGCTGGACAGCTAGCTAGGAACGCCTAAAAAACTACAAAAGCTCCCCGTCGCACACTTGTTGATGAAAATGACGTCACAGCCCAAGGACACGGGACAGGAAGAGGCGCAGAAGAAAAAAAAAAAAACAAGATGGCAACTGGTTCAGATCACGGGCTGCAAAGAATAGTTTGGAAAAGTAAGTTCCCTCCCTTATAAAGTGTTTAATCTACATTTAAAATATTGAGAAGCTTTTAAAGTCTTCATAATTGTAAGGGTTTTCAAATACGGGCTCATTATGTTACCTGTTTCTTCAGTTTTAGCTTTGCATCCGGGGATGCCAGTGAGTCTTCAGTGTCATTCTCCCGTACATTTTAGCGGAAGTTTACAAACTTGGATTGGTGGAATATCCATACCCTTGGGTTAAAAGTGTGGCGGTCGTTGTTTATTAAAACTCTCTCAGACTCTTGTGGTTATGAAGGACTCTGGAAACGAGTCTATCTCACGCACTTCTTGAGCCACACCTCAGCTGACTGAATCATTAGCACAACAGTATTCCTACTAAAGCTCAGTTAACCTCACTGTCACAGACCTGCTGTCAAACATGACTTGTGTCTTTTGTTGAGTTTTATCCCCTTGTGTGTCTAGTTTCCCTCCTCGACTGGGTCGATATTGCGTGGAGGTTGTGGTAAACACCATGGGCAGGGGCAACAGTGAGATTTAAACTGAACGTTGGAGTCCATTTTCAATAACAACGCTGTTGTCCACACGTTTTGCATAATGCCCACGCACAGTAAAAGGATTTTTAACAGTAAGAGTCAAACCAAGCTTCATGGACCTTTTGAGAGCGACAAACAGCCTTGTAACAACCTTCTGACAGACAAGTGGTTGAAATGAAAATATAACCCTTTTTAGGAGTCTATTCTTCACTATATAAAAATATTCTCCTTATTAAACAGTAGGTTAAAAGGATAGACTGTAACAATAAGTTAATATGTTTGGCACTGGCCCACATCCTCAGCTCTGCTGCTGTTTAAGTGTGTTGATTTTCATAAAGAGCACTGATCAAGAGTAATTGTAAACTACAGACATTGAACAGCTCTTGAACCACAGAAAGAGAACAAAACTTGGCACAAAAAGTAAGGAAAGTTGTGTTTGGTAGATTTTTTCTTTGTTGTAACTATGCTTCTTGGCAATAAGTCTTATACTGTTGGAAAGCCTGTTTATTACCCTTTTAAATGGTGCCACATTTGTAAAGAACACTCATTTGTGGGATGAGCAGCAGAGCTGAATATATGGGTTGCCCCCATTAAAAATGTGCCAGATCTTCTCTGCCAATGCCAAACAGCTTATTTTGCTGTTGGTATTCACTCTTGTTTTGAGCTTCAGTCAGGTGCCTGATTGGCAGCACCTGTGAGCATGGGCCCTGCTACAGTGGTCAGTAGGTGTCTGCTCCAAGAATCATCATGCCATGTTCGACTGATCTGGATAGGGACCGTGAGATAGGCCAACTTCAAGCTGGTGTTCCGCAAAACCAAGTTGCGACATTGTTTGGAGTGAGCCCTAGTACCACCTCCAAACTGAAAGCCAAGTTCCATGTAACTGGGGATGTCAGAGACAGGCTGCTCACCCACACAACGCCATAGATGCTGTCTGCCATCTGCCCTGTACAGTGAAAACCGAGATTCATCCGTGAAGAGAACGACTCTCCAAAGCGCCAGATGCCATTGATTTTGAGCATTTGCCCACTCAAGTTGGTTACGACGACGAACTGCAGTCAGGTCGAAACCCCAATGAGGACAACGAGCATGTAGATGAGCTTCCCTGAGATGGTTTCTGACAGTTTGTGGAGAAATTCTTTGGTTATGCAAACTGATTGTTGCAACAGCTGGTCTCAGATGATCTTGGAGGTTAAGGTGCTGGATGTGGAGGTCCTGGGCTGGTGTGTTTACACATGGTCTGCACTTGTGAGGCCAGTTGGATTTACTGCCAAATTCTCTGATTTGCCTTTGGAGACGGCTTATGGTAGAGTAATGAACACTCAATTCAAGGGCAACAGCTCTGGTGGACATTCCTGCAGTCAGCATACCAATTGCATGCTCCCTCAAAACTTGCAACATCTGTGGCATTGTGCTGTGTGATAAAACTGCACATTTTAGAGTGGCCTTTCATTGTGGCCAGCCTAAGGCACACCTGTGCAATAATCATGCTGTCAAATCAGCATCTTGATATGCCACACCTGTGAGGAGGATGGATTATCTTGGCAAAGAGAAGTGCTCACTAACACAGATTTAGACAAATTTGTGAACAACATTTGAGAGAAATAGGCCTTTGGTGTACGTAGAAAAAGTCTTAGATCTTTGCGTTCAGCTCATAAAAAATGGGATCAAAAACCAAAAGTGTTGTGTTTATATTTTTGTTCAGTGTAATAAACTTTTAGGAAAAGTTCATTACTGACTGACTCTAAAATTGTATCAGTACTAAGCTGGACATAATAAAATAACTGCCCTGGGTAAATTTTATCCAATGGCTGTTCTAGTGCTAAAATAGCTTGATTTGGATATTCCTGAGTTTTTCAGCAGATGAAGCAATTGATAAATGATAACATAGAAATACATAAAATTGTAGACCCTAAACAATCAGAATTAGACCAATTGTTTTCCTTTTATTTTCAAGTACTGTGCATTTACACGTACAAGAAGTTCAGTTGATAAATTTGGAATTTCCCCTTGTGGGACTAATAAAGGAAAATCTTATCTTATCTTGAATGTTTTGGTGCTATACAACTAACATGAAAGAAGAGGAAAAATAGTTAGAATGCAAGTATAAAATGATATGAAATGTAACCACAAAATTGGAATTGAACAATGAAGGCAATTATTCCACGAAAAAGTGAATTACTTTTATTCAATCAGTTATTATTATGTAAGGAATAAAGTTTAGTAAGAGCTGCACTTATGTTGGTAGAAAGAAAACATACCAGACCAGGCAAATGCTTTATAATCTTTTGACCATTTGAGTTTATGCTTTCCTCTTTAACCTAAAAACTGTTCAGTTTGTCATTTATGATAGTGAATACAGAGTTTTTGAGTTTTTGACAGACAAAAGAAAATAAAATTATTGCTTTGTCCTCTGAGAAAACTGTGAAGAGCATTTTGCATCTGTTATGGACTTCATGAATGAAAATTGCAACCAAACCAGTGGTGTTATCACACGCTAAATAATAACCATGTTTTGATATTTTATATTTATACTCTGTTGATTTTCATGAGTCATTTTTTGTCTCTTTCAGAATTAAAAGAAACAATAGTTGCAGACTGCAGAAAATCTGAAGTATGGAAGGTAGGAAAACTATTCACAATCCCATTAGAGTCCTCAGATTGAGTTTGACAACCTCTAAGAACAGAGAGCTTTTATGACAGTGGTCATCTTATTGTGCTATTGATCCAACTCAAAACCAAGTTGAGTTTTTTGCAGTGCTACTACTTAGCATAACAGCAAAACATTCATGACTGTGACCTCAGCTTTGACTTTACCCTTTTCACAGATATTGATTCTGGATTCCTTCACCACCAAGCTTCTCTCATCATGCTGCAAAATGTCAGATCTTCTGGCAGAGAAAATAACAAGTAATCTCACTTTTGAATACCATTTATAGACATAAAATACTGTATGTTTGGCATTAATATCTGAAGCTGCTCTGTTGAACTTTGCATTGTTTGTCTTAAGTTGTGGAGGATCTGTTCAAAACCAGAGAGCCTGTTCAAGAGATGAAGGCCATCTACTTCATGTCACCAACCACTAAGGTTTCATTTGTACTCTACATCAAAAATACAGCGTTTGGATAGAGGTTTGTCTTCTGAGTTTGGTTAAAATATCTCAAATTTCTTTAATTTAATTTCACAGTGTGTGGATGCCTTTATCGCTGACTTCAAGACTAAGCCCAAATATAAATCAGCATATGTTTATTTCACTGACTGTGAGTCAATAAATTTCCTTTTTTTATCAGAATTATTGTATGAGTAGAACAGGAGAAATCTAAACATTTTTTTCCCTACAGACTGTCCTGATGATCTCTTCAACAACATGAAGCTGTACTGTGCAAAGTACATACGAGTCTGTAAGGAAATAAACATGGCCTTCATGCCACAAGAGGCACAAGTGAGTGTTAACAAAGTGTTTTTTGAAATGCTTCATTTCCTCTTTTTTAGTTACAGGCTTTCAGATTTTCAGGAAACTTGTTTTAGTGTATCATGTCACGTTGCTGTTGGGAGGAAGAGTTCTGCTGTGTCTGGAGTTGATATTATGTGGGTGTTGGCTGTTTTAAGCAATGCTGTAATGGCTCAACAACCTTTGTTAAAATCTCAGTAACACTAACTGGTTGTTTTCTTCATTCTTAAAACCTCAATCAACCTAGTTTATCAATTGTTTTGAGATTTTTTTCAAGTTAAAATACACTTTTATTCTCTTTCAGTACCTTTGAATACAACTGTGAGGTCCCTAATATCGTGTTAAATAGATCAACATTCTTTTTTTTACACTGTTTTGCTGAATGCTTTCAGGTGTTCACATGTGATAATCCAGGGGCTTTCCGGAGCATCTACAGTCCCAAGAGTCAGGACAAAAAGAAGACACTGGAAACGATTGCAGACCAGCTAGTCACACTCTGCGCCACATTGGACGAGTACCCAGGGGTCAGATACAAGAAGTAAGCCAAGAAAGATTTAGTTTCTCAGCTTACAGCAAACCCTTAATCCCCTGCGCAGACTGAAAGCTTTGATGAGAAATGCTTGAACCAAAAACATAGTCAGTATTACCAGGCTCTGCGAGGAAATAAATGAAATAAAATCCAGTAATGGACAGCTACTCACTTTGTCCTAGTGAGGAAGTACTTCAACAAAATTGAGACAGAGATAAAAGGAAGAGGAGTGTATAACTTTTCTATTATTACATGTAGTACAATTTTGTTGTGCATACATTATATTTTATATTCGAATAAATGCACATAAATGTCAGGAAAATCAGAAGTTCCTTTTTCATAACCAGAGACAGCAACATGGAGAATGCCAAGACCCTGGCAGAGCTGGTGGACACCAAGCTGGCCAGCCACTACGAAATGGATGACAGCAGCAAGAAAAAGGTGAGACAGCTGCTGGAAAGAATGTTGTTATAATAAACAAGGTCTTAGCCCAAGGCAGTAAACTGAACCTTGAAATACAGGCAGTTCAACAAAAGGTGAAACATCAGGAACTTTTAATAGATAAGTAAAAAATATACACTTTTGTATGGAGCAGATTAATGTTGCATTTTACAAGAATTTCAAGTAAAAATAATTGCCAGTGTTTTCTTAGTAGCATCTAAACAGCATGTCAGAAAGAAAAGAAGAAAAGGACAGGCTGCTTTTGAAAAAAAAACAACAAAACACAATTTGCCACAAAAAACAGGATTAAATTTGATCGTTTTCATGAGTAAAATTCTGTCTTTAGGGAAAGACCCAGGCTCAGCTGCTGATTGTGGAGCGAGGCTTTGACCCTGTCAGCCCCATCCTGCATGAGCTGACCTACCAGGCCATGGCTTACGATCTTATTGACATCCAGGACAACATCTACAAGTAACAAAAGTTTTACCAACAGCATCTCACCACATTTATATGCACACTGCAGACTTATTGCACAGTTCTTTGTCCAGGTACAAGGGTAAAGATGGTTCTGAGAAGCAAGCCCTACTGAATGAGGAGGACATGCTCTGGGTCGAGCTGAGGCACAAGCACATTGCAGACGTCTCCGGGTAAGTGTGAAAACTTGGAGTGATAAAGTAAACCATTGCTGTTACATTTATTGCAACATTTATCACAGCCATTTTTTCTTACAATAGAGAAATCCCCAAGATGGTAAAGGAAATATCAGCCAGTAAGAAGCAGCCGGATGGGAAGGTACAGTGCTAAGGGCTAGTTGTAGTTGCTGTCTTAATCTCTTTATTTTGAATTTATCATGACAAAATATTTATCTGTTTTACCAGATCACAATAAGCAATTTGGCCCAAATGATGAAGAAGATGCCCTCTTTCCGTAAACAGCTGACTGAGGTATGAAGCGTACATATAGAAAAGGAAAGCAATATTTTTCCAAATCAGTACTGGCTGCCTGTGACAGTTAGAGTTAAGTCTCAGGTCCTCCTCATATTTGAAGCCAGGGTGATGCTATAATACGTATTTATTTGCAGAGGTTGAGAAAGTTCACGACTATCTTACTCAAGTTAAAGGTACAGTTACTCTGGTTAAAATTGACTTAAGTAAAAGTAAAAGTTCTGGCCTATAAATCTACTCAAGTAAAAGTAAAAAGTAAATCATTTGAAGTTTTCTTTAAGTATTGAGTAGCTACTGAGGACTGTTACAGTAAAATATGATCTGTTCTTATTGGCAAGAACAACAAGAGCATAAATCTCCAACCAGGTTGTTCAGGTTATGTCACACCTCTATAATAAAGTTAATTACCCAGTAAAATTGACAGTGTTATTTAGACTTATATAGAGTTGAGTTTAACACTTGGAAAGTGTTAAAATTGGTTCACACTACATATAATTATAGTTAAACACTTTAAGTGTTGAATATTTTACAGTATGACAGAGCTGCAGTAACTCTTGAAAATCTGTGGCAAGGTGGGTCTCCTCTGGTAAGAACAAAGCACAGAGCCAGCCTCAGAGCAAGGCAATGCATACTGATGAAGAGTATGCTCTATGCATCCTTTAGGAACATGTAAAGTCACAGGCGACAACCCTAACTCAGAGGATAACTTCACTCACAGTGCAAATGTGTGTCACATAAAAACATCACCCCAGATTTTAAATTGCAGTGGGCAGAGCTTGGATCATTTGTCTCTTTACAGAGTTGAACTAACATCATTTCACTCCAAGTGGAGTTAAAATTAAACTTGGGGGGTTGAAATCAGGCATGAAATTTTTAACCCTGAAATATCAACACTCCAGTGTTTGTTTTGTTCAACAGCTGTTTTGGGATGTAGTGTGGAATCATTCTCTCTCTATGTGCTACTGAAGTGTTAATAGAGGTAGAAAAATAGAAGAGTATAATACTCAACTAAAGTACATTCACTCAGGGTAAAACTTACTTATGTAGAAGTAAAAGTACTGATTTAAAATGTACTAAAAAACTACAAGTACGGCCAAAAATCTACTCAACTACAGTAATTTCAGTAAATGTAATGAGTTACTTTCCCTCCCTGCTAATTTGGTACTAGTGCCCCTTAAACTTAAATTCTTTTGTGTTTTCATTTCTCATTAAATCTCAAACATCTGCATCCCCTTACAAGTCCAGATAAACACTTTATTACAAGACATTAAAAGTAAAACTTAAAATATCTCATTTAGAGAAAACTTAGTTCATTTTTCTCTTCATATTGATTTCATATTCTTGGCCTCTTTTAGACCACAAAATGTGGCATTTTAAAAGGGATCTATAGACTTTTCAGAGCCACTCTTATTTATCTAATCCAACATACTGTACTTGCACTCGTTGCAACTGAGTTTAACTTATTATTTTTCATTTTATGTATTTCATTTTTACTCTTACTTTGCTCTTTATCGCATCAAATAGGTTATCACCCTCCACCTTTCCCTTTTCTACTTCTTTTCTACTATTTAGACAAATTTTATTCATTCAGCTTTTGTCCATTTGACCATGAGGGAACCTGCTCTTCATTCTGTCATTAGGACAACCAACACACTGCTGACTTAAAAGTAAACATAATTTATAGTTATACATAATTTCCTTCCCACTTGTAATTATGGACCTAAAATACTATTATGCACTGCCTGGGTGTGGTGCCTGCAAAGCCTGGCATCATCTAGGGTTTACTTCATCATGCCATTTGTGGCAAAACTGACTAAAATAGCAGAGATTCATGGCTTCCTTGATAAGTGTTTTATTAAGAAGCGATACACATGTCCTGTTCATTGACATTTCTCTTGTTTAATTTTAGAAAACTATCCATCTGCAGCTGGCAGAGGACTGTATGAAACATTACTCAAACAACGTGGAGAAACTCTGCAAAGCAGAACAGGTGGGTCCATGCTCCATCGTCCATTTGAGTGAAACTTAATACATTTTAAAAGAGTGAAGGGTTTAGCTATGTTTTCAGCTCATATAAAGACTAAAACACTTTCTCTTTATTTACAGGACCTTGCTGTTGGTGCAGATGTGGAAGGCGTTAAGGTGAGGGATCCTATGAGGACCCTGCTGCCTGTGCTGCTCCACCCGTACAACACCCACGACAAGATTCGAGCTGTGCTGCTCTACATCTTCAGCCTCAGTGGTACAAAAGTCTTCTCCATCAGCAGAGTGGATCCCTGTCATTTTAAAGAATTTAGTATTTATTTTGACAGAATATATCAGAATGTTTTTCCAGTTTTCTCAGACTAAATTACACACATAAAACACAACAGATTTGTGAATACTGAATCCACAGGTCAGGGTGTCATTTTACAGTTTAAATCCATGTATGACTTCTTCCAAAATTATCCATAAACTGACATAACTCATGTAGTTTTCTGTCTAAGACGCTACTTTAAGAATAATATGATAACTCTATTGATATAGCACTTCTCAAGCACAGGTTATGAAACTTCCTTTTGATTCAAAACATAAAGAGACAGAACAAAAAATTAAAGCAGATAAAAAGATAAAAATTAGATTAAGATGGGATGCAGCCTAGATAAACTGCTGTCAGTTTTTTCAAATTTTTTTTTTTGTTTGTTTTTTGTGTGTGAACAGGAACAACGGATGAGAACTTGAGCAAACTCATCCAGCATGTGAAGATCGAGGATGAACAAGAGTTCATCCTGAACTGGAAGGAACTTGGAGTTCCTATCATCACATCGGTATGTGACATAGAAGAAAGCTGTGCAAAGGAAACACCCTCATAATCTAATTGATTTTTTGTGTTTTTGAAAGGTAAGGTCTGCAGATTGGTTTTTGTATTGTTTTATTTTTTGATAATTCCTCCTAAAATATTTTTATTTAATTTGGAGAAAGTTCTGAAATTATATATTATGGCCCCATTTTTATGCCTCAAGAATGTGACATTATAAAAAGGGGTATACAGACATTGAATAGCTAGTATATGTTTAAACTCAGGACTCTTAAAAAAGCAGAATCAGTCCTGGATGAATCAAACCATCCGCATTTGATGGATTCGATTGCTCCCATCTGACTGCAGATACGTTCTTCTCCTTCCAACATGCCAGACAGAGTAAAAAAAAAAATACCAACACCCATTAGTCTTTTTTTGCATTTTCTTTAATTCATTTCTATAGCCTCTAAAATGGTCTGGGTTATACTGTAAGTTTAAGCAAATTACTCATGATGGATCAAAAACATATCAATGATCTGGATATGTTTGTTGATTTATTTAAGGATCACCATCAGCAGCTACTAAGGTAGCAACACACTTTCCTGAAGTCACCTCATTAAACAAAAAACATAAAATGACATAACTAGAGACTTCATTTAAACTATAAAGTTCTTAAAATTAGATAGTTATAAACTATCGTATACAATTATTGCATCAGTTGTGCTTACTACTGCTTTCACTTGCAGTAGAATGTAGTGGAATACAGTAATTTCCCTTTTAAGGGGTTTCTTTTTCTATGTTGTGTGTATCATCTATTCACTTGTCTCTCAGTCTCAGATGAATCCTGCTTTTAGTTTCATTTGCTTTTGTTTCCAGCCCAGTTTCTTTTCTCGAAAACCGACCAGGAGGGATCGTTCCCATGAAGAGAAGTACAACCTCTCCAGATGGACTCCTGTTATAAAAGATGTGATGGAGGTCAGTGAGAGATTATCGTGTTGTGTAATATCTTTGCAGGTATCATTTCTGTACATCACAAAGAATTTATGCCTTTTTTAAATTCGATATGCAAACAGCTCTCTTGATACCGATTTAAGGCTGTTTTTTTACATTTTGATTATCTCAACACAAGGGTTAAACACAGTGGATAGCTTCATTTATGAAAAACTCTAGACAAGGGTTTTTGGTTGTAGCTTTGAAGCGGGTACGGTATATGGGATAGGAAAGAAAAAAACAGGAAGAAGCAGTTAACATATGTAATGTACATGCAGCTGGATCTGGGTCACTGTGCTAACACAGCCCACCTCTGAAAAGCATTTGTGAGGAAAAAAAAAAGAAAGAATTGTGAAACCACAATAAGAGGAGGCTATCAGATCCAGGTCATCTGATAGCCAATGTCACGCATATGTTTGTGTTGTTCTGTTCTGCTTCTTACATTTATAAAAGGCAACATCTTTGCATCTATAGGGTACAATAATGAACCACTTTTGTGTTGATCCCTGGGGATGATCCTTATGTTGCAGCAACGTGCCTCTGCACTAATCATCAGATGTTTTATTGTGCTAGCTGAAAAGGATGCCATTTAAGAGGTTACCAGGTGAGAATATGTTTTGTGTAGAAGCACAGGCCATTGTCACCTGTTGTCTTGCTAACATTTCCTCTTCTAAAAAAGAAACAAAGCACGAGCAGTGCTCTAAGTGCTTTTTGCTCTGAAGCTCTGCTGCCTAGTCCAGTTCCCAGGCATGGTTAAACAACAAAAAAGAGTTAGTTCAGGTCTTCTTGCTTGTTCTTGATGTGACTAAACCCGAGTCATTTTATTACAAATGTTTGATTAAAGAAACAAAAATGTAGTCTGTCCCTCACCAGTTGTTAGGGTTCATGGTTTATTAGTGGGATTTAAATCTGTTTATTTTAATATCAAAAAGAGGCTGAAAAGTAGATGTAGGGTACCAGATAGCCTAGCAGTAATGTCCCATGTAGAGAGACTATGGTCCTCAATCAGGCAGCTGAGGCTCAACCCCAACCCCCAGTACTTTACCCCATGTCATACCCCACTTTCTCTCTCATCCTGGTTTTTGACTTTATCCACCATTGTTCTCTTGTATCAAGGCATAAAATACTCTGAACTGACTAATCTGAAACTTAATAAGCTCTTCTTACCTTTCCTCTCTTGTTATTATGACCTTAAAGTCATTTCTGGTAAGCCCATACCACCACAGCACCTGGTTTCCTGTAAACCTTTTTGAACAGTTTCCTGCTGCAGGAAACTTTCTTGTTTTTTTACTTCTTAGAGTTGATTTAAGCCAATCTTCTCATATTCTACAGTGTAGTTGTTTGTTGGTGAGAAGCTCAAGCCAAGTGTTTAACATGGTGTAAAACACAAATGAAAGGAATGAAAATAACAACATGTAGAGGGAGAGGCAGTTAAAGTAGGGAGTCAATAAACCTTTTAAAATAGAAGAAAAAGAATGAAAGACATGATTTGATAATATGACAAAATGATGCGATTTAATTAAAAAAAAAATACATGAAGACAACATCACATGGTCTGTCTTCAGCTGTGTTTTAACACCCTTAATAAATCTAGTAATTAGCAGCATAGCTTTGTCATGGACAAATCATTCAGGACCACTTATGGGGTTTGGTTCTTGGACACAGAGGGTTTTTTTTTCTACAAATATTAGACATTTCCATTGAAGTAACTGTGAAACCTTTGTTTCACTTTCAGCAATAATACCCCACAAAACATCTGCTTTAATCTTGTTTTATTTGTTTGGTGTTGAACAATTTTTAAAATACCGCTGAGCAGTTGAACTCCAAAATTGTTAATTTGAATCCTTAAAGTCCCTGTGAAGTGAAATCCAAACTTTGTGTCTTAACACACTAGATATGTTGGAATTTAGGAACATGTGACTAAATTTGTGATTTAGACCATTAGAAAGTTGTTCACCTTTTTCCAGGCTTGGTTTTATTTTGAGCAGGGCAAATATAGGAGCCCATGATATCAATAGTCTTGATGGGGAATAACCCTGCCCCACTAACGCTACAACTTATAAAATCACAGAGCAGTTCATCTTAGTCCAGTCTGTCGTTAGCTTAGGTAACTGCCTTCATTAAAAGTTAACAGCCAGTTAAATGCTGTTTTTACTCACAGTGAGGTAATTTTACCAAATCCTTCAGCCACGGTGTCATATGGGTCATAACAGAGAGATTTGTACCGGAAAACAATAAATTAAATTTCCAACTTCTGTCTCTCTGTCGTGGCACAGAGCAGAATTGCTCTGATCAGGAGCATTTTTTAAAATCTGAGCTTGTCTAATTTTTTGTGGGTGGGTGTGACTTTTTCCTGAGATTTTCATGATTTTAAAGCTTTATTTCATAAACTTAGAGATGTTTTTCATGCCTGCAATTTGGCCTGGTGGTTCATAACACAGCGACCTGCCATACAACAAATCTAAAAAAAAGATGTTTTTTGTCACTTTAAAGGGACTTTAATTTTCTCTATAGGTTGTAGATTGAGATTAGAATAGCTTCCCATAAGCATGGGCTAAAATGAGTGTTCAAGTATTTTATTTGTATCCTTCATAGCAACTTCTATATATGACTGATAAATTGAACTTGTTGCTTTCAGGATGCCGTGGAGAACAAACTGGACACCAGAGAGTGGCCGCACCAGTCTGAGTGTCCTGCTGCCTGGAACGGCTCAGGAGCAGTCAGGTACAGTAATCTGGGTCGATGGTGTCTGATCTACATAATTTCTTCTGAGTTTTTCTCATTAACCAGCTCAGTATCTACATTAAAAAAGCCCATTGCCATGTCCAAGCTGTGGCAGACTCAGGATGTTTAAGGGGCAGGGGTGAAAATAATCCACCTTGGTAATACAATAGACGAGGACCTGTGAATTTTTAACTATCTATTTTACAAATAAACAGGAGTATATTAGTGAAAATTAACTTAATACTGAGAAGATTATGGCATTTTATTGTATTTTCTCCACTACCAGACACATGCTCTTAAGGGCAATAGTTCCCAAAATGCTTTCCAGAAAAAAACAAAACAAAACAAAAAAAACCCACAGAGACACATGTAATATGATTTAAAGAGGAAAATTTTGTCCAGTGTTGTAAAATGCTGTTGTTTTGGGGGTCATCGGCTAAAAAGTTTGGCAGCCTCAACTGTAGAGGACACTTTATCAAACTTTGTCCACTGAAAGGGAAGCCACTTACATTTTGTCCACTGAGAGGATACTCTATAGGGCACTTCTCTGGTTAATCTACCATAACGGTGTCCAAGAAGGCACTTTTGTGGCCCTTTTTGATCATTAGGGCACCAATGGGGAAGTGTAGCATTTATACATCTTACAAGTTAGAATACCACATAAGATTTCAGTATATATATATTCTATGGCACAGACAATACTCACAAGTGGTTCTTTTTCTTTTCTTTCTTCCTTTTAGACAGACAGGCAATAGAAAAGTGATTAGTTAGCGCCCCCTGGTGATAAATTGTAGTACTACTTTCAATCTTATGTTAGAAGTGGTACTGTACTTGTTTAGTCAAATCTGAGTATCTGTCAGTCCCCAGCTTCCTGTTTTTCATGCCAGATGTTATATCACACCTTGAATATTTGTCCTTTTTTAACACGCACTAATTTCTGTTTCACAGTGCCCGTCAGAAGCACAAAGGCAGTGCTCAGGATGATCGCCGGACAGGCTCACGCCTCATCATCTTTATTCTGGGAGGAATGTGTTACTCTGAGATGCGCTGTGCCTACGAGGTCACCCAGGCTGTAAAATCCTGCGAGGTTATCATAGGTGAGCATTAAAAAAAAGAATACACAGATTATAGATTATACATCCTGTGTCACTGGGCATACATATGTGTATATGTTTTATTGTACATATTGTTTATTGTGTGCTGTTAGAGTGTGAGTGTTTTTCATTTTTGCAGCTGTGTATTGCTGCCATTCTTGGGCAGGTGTCCCATGTAAAAGAGGATCTCTGGTCTCAGTGGGACTATCCCAACCAAATAAAAGATCGATAAATAAATAATAGATTAATAAAAGCTAAATAAAATATTTGTTTTCTCAAGATGTTGTGCTTACTTACCATGCAAAGGCTATTTCTGTAGTTCTGGAATTCCAGCTGTAGACTTGTGGCTGTTTGATTGTAAACTACAGATGGGTTTGATTCAGAAGTACTACGTAAAGTGGTGAACCTGCAGCGAACTTATTTTTATTTTCAACTTTTTGATGCCACCTGCTGGAGCTAGTAAGTCTTGCAAAATCTGATTATTTTCACATTTAAGAGCAAGTTGTATACTATATTTTCACTACAGGGTCTACTCACATTTTGACCCCCACCAGTCTCCTGGAGGACATCAAGGCACTGAGCAAAGGACCCATGGAGACTTTTACGATCGAGGAAAGAAGCACTGCCTGAGATGTCAGTTTCCCTTGGCCTTCTACAGCTCTCATCCTTCAGCACAATGCACTCATCTCAACTTCCTCAAAGGAAGCCTGAAGGGAATTTTACCTTACACTCTTCTTTAATACTTCATACATACTATTTTTTCAACCAGGTGCACATTTCTAACAGGCATGAGGGCATACTTTCTTCTTATTTGGTCATTTGAGAAAGTTTCTTTTTGCAGAAAGAAGAATAGCTTAGAATAAAGTAGATCAAATGAGAAGTGAATGTACCACATCCCATTATGAGCAATTTAAGTACAAATTTTCTAATCTGCATGTTTGTGGCTGCATTTGTCCATTAATGTAATAACTGGTTGTATTACCCTTTAAAATGACCTCTGAACCTTTGACAGACTCAGAGTTGGAGGAAAGCGGTTAAAACTTAATGTATATATTGTATGTAAGCACTGAGGCCTTGCTGTGTTATTCTATGTTGTCACTACTGTTTATAAGCAATATAATTTTAAAGAGTGTTTCTAACAAAGAGTATTTACCTTTCTCTTGAATTGAACAACTGACTAATAAATGGATGAAGTGGTTCAAATCCTGCCTTGGCTCGATTTACAGTTAACCTAATTTAGGCAGCCTTTGTGTAGCTAAAGGAACTGAATCTAAGACCTTTTAGCATGAGTGTCTTTAAACTTGCTATTGATGTGAATTGGATTTTCATGTAAACAGTAGCTATAAAAAGTCAATACATCCATGTTAATATGCCATATTTTTGTGATGTAAAGAAATTAGGTTAAGATGTTACTTTTAAAACTTTTTCCACCTTTAATAATTACAATTAAACTGAACAACAACAAAAATACTTTACGAGGAATTAAAATAAAATGAAATAACAGAAACCTCGTTGCATAAATATGCAATACAATACATATATATTATATACTTAACATGTATGTCCATGTGTTCGATTAGCAAGACAGAAGCCTTTTCTTTCATAGGGAGTCATCAAGCCCAGCAAAACCATTAAGTCTCCTAAAAGCATACAAGAAAAAGTGTTATGGTTTATTGACATCAAAGTTGTATTAACAGTTCCAACTTGCCATAAAAACCTACTGGTATCTGCTAGAAAGCTGAAGATGGAGGGTCGATTTTCACCTTTTTCTGTGACAGCATACATTCAGATCTTAAAAAAAAAAAAAAAAAAAAAAAAAGGCCCCACCAGAAGAATAAAGAAGTTTGGCAGTTCTGACAGACACCTATCCAAAAATATTTAATGTTATGATAAAATCAAAATATGCTTTAATGAGGTATTGGTCTAGGGGTGTGCATTTTATGCACCCAGTTTTTTATTTATTAATTTATTTTTAGATTTTTCTTTTTTTTTTTTTATTTTATATTGATACCTCCCAAAAGATTTGGGTTGTTTTTTAACTTAAATGTATGTTATGATGCTAAAGGTGGTGAAAGTTTTGGAATGATACAGAATATCTTGGCCTCATTTTTTACATTAAAAATATGGCATTTTAACAGGGATGTGTAGACCTTTTATAGCCACCAAAGTTCTATAGTGAAGATATTATTTTGCCCCTTAAAGAAATAAAATAGAAAATTCAGGGGGTGCAGATGGCCCAGCAGTAGGGTAACTCCCGTGTACACAAGATGATCGGGGTTCAAGTCTGGCTTGCAGCGCCTATCCCGAATGTCTCTTCCCCAATGTCTCCTCTCTGTTTCTGAATCTTTCCACTGACCTTCTCTCTAAAATAAAGGGCATAAAAATCACAAAATACATCTTTAAAACACTTTAAGTTGAATACAGCATGATTTTGAAAGTTTCAGTTCTTCTCCTTTCCTTTTTTAAGACACAGTTGAGCTATAATGTATCATGTATTATAATGTATAATCTTCAACCTACTTGAAAGGAACTGTATGCTGTATTTGACGCCATGTCTTTGCCCTAAACTTACATACAGGAACATACTGTGTGCTGCAGGTGGAGTTTTGTGGTGTCAGTTTGAGGAGAAGGTGTCAGGTGACCTATGAACACATACAGACACTCACAGGGTGCTTGAGCTCAAATGACCCTATACAGAGCAGCACTTAGACCTGACAAGATCTCTCACAATGACCTACTTTATCATGAATTACTGTATAAGCAGCATTTAATGATCCAATCTTCAGTCTGCATTGAGGTGCTTTAAAATTACAGCCAGGAATGCCCAAATAAGCATACAATATACTTTAGGAGAAATAGTGCAGTTATTTCAGTTGTGCTTAAAAATGCTCTTAAGGTTGTGAATTGCTCATTTTCATTTTCTTAAAAGTTGACGTGGGATCCATCATGAAACCCTAAATTATTAGGGAATGAAGACCCTCCAAAAGTATGTGAGAGTACTTTTTATTTCTATCATAGATAGCAAAGTGCTCAAGTGTGCTGCACATTGTTTAAATTAATTATTTATTCTTTATTTTAAAAGGGAGAATTTATAGACTGAGGTCTCTTTTCCAGGGGTGCCCTGCAGCAGTACAATAAAAGAAGGAACATAATATGTAATGTGAAATACATAAATTCCTTTTTTCTTACTTTTAAGGACTATTTGTTAAGTCTTTACTTGATATATTATAGATGTACCACTTAGGCAAGGGATGTTCTACTTTGGTTACCAAGCTTGCCACATTTTATTGTCGATGCAAAAAGGCCAAATTGTTGGAAACTCAGTTTTATCACAGGGATTTACTAATAATTCAATGAAAGCAAGAACATGTTGCTTTCATGATTTTAAATTCAAGTCTATATACAAATAGCTAATTCAATAAGATAAACAGAATTAGATTGATTTTAAACATCTTTTTCAGTGCACTCAGTGATGCATACTAGAAAGTTTTTTGGGAATATTTGCAGCCAAATATATCTACTAATATCTTTCATATAACTAAACAAATACCAATAATCAAAGATTATAAGATTTTTTTCTAATTTTAGATTTTCGTGGATTTTTTTTATTTTTTAAATTTTTTTGCTTTTTTTCCCTCAAGTTTGTTACTTATTTGTATTTGAAACTGATTTCGGGCCACATGCGGCCCTCCAGCCACCTGTTACCCAACTCTGATTCAGGCTTATAAAAGTGGGATGTTTTAACTTACGAAAATTTGCCAATTTGCTGCTTTAGTTAGGAAAATGTGGATATATAATGACATAAATGAGCTGAAATGTAAGTATAATTGATTTTGCCTGAATTTTATCCCAACTCCTTCTACTCTATAGTTAAAACTTAAATCCTACTGCTGACAGCAACAAGAGTGTGATATTTCTTTGCATAGTTCCAGTTTTGGCACCTTTATTTGGCAAAATTAGGAAATATAAGTACTTACATGAGCCGAGATGAAATTGATTACACCTACATAACATGCACTGAACTTTAGTTTCCTCTGCGCATGCGTATGGGCAGCACCCCCTGTGCATGATTCAACTGTTGTCATGCCAACTGGCACTCGCAGGAAAGTTAAATCTGACTTCTGACAGCAAAATTTACCGTTGAAACTGTTAAGCTAATTGTTGCCTGGGCAGAAACTCCTTACTGTCTGTTTTTGAACTCAGTAGGACACATGAGAATAATTTATACAGACTACGTCGCGGTTAAAAATGCGGTCGACCTGTAAAGGTGTATCATTCGCTGGTTCTGGGCGACGAGGTGAGGTGCCGAGGTCAGCGAGAAAAAGAAACGGTCACAAAGAGGCAGAATACGAGGAGGGAGAACGAGAAGGGCCCGGGGTTCAGGAGTGGCACGACGGATCCAGATATGAGGGAGAGTTTGTGAACGGACTGAAACACGGCAAAGGAAGGTACACCTGTGGAAATGGAGAGGTAATGAAGAAAAACAGAGCAAGACTGAAATGTCGTAAAATCATTTCTCCTGTTAGCAAGGTGAGCTAACGGGAGAAAAGATTTAACTTCATTTGTGTAACGCTAGTAAAATTACGTTAGACCATTATGGCAGTTTAGAGTTTTGTATAGCTGGAAGATACAGATCAAACATCCTTGATCGTGATATTTTTTTCGGTAAATAATCATACAGGGTATATATGTGTATTTTTGATAAAACGAGCAAGAAATAGAGATCATATACAACCAGTGGTGGGTAATCTTTGATGGTTAATGATCAAAAAATGCATAGAAAGCTCTTTACACTGTTTACGTCAATTAAAAAAAACTCATATTTTCCATTTATTTGCGAAAATCAAAATTGTCTATACTCTTCTAGAATATATGGAAGTCTCACTTTCTGAGCTAAATCACATCAGAAGAAAAGTTACATTATATTCTATTTATTGAGATGCACTAGGATTTTCGTTGCCATGGTATAATAAAACTGGTATCAATATCAACTTTTTTTCTTATAGTATAAATGCTCCTAAATAAAATAAAGTGATGATTTCTCATTAAGACTGTATAACTTAAATAAATAATAATATGTGCATATATTCTTTTTGTCAACAAACATTTTACAGTCGATGCATTTCACCTAGCATTTGACTTTGCATTTATGTAGATGCAAGCAATATTGTCTCTTCCACTCAAAAATATAGAATGTATTAAAAACTCCATATAAAGACCAGCCTTATCTCCTTGTGCTGTCTTCTGCTTTGTGTAGTACTATGAAGGACTTTTCTACAAAGACTTCAGGCATGGTGATGCTGTGTACTGCTGGCCCTCTGGCCACAAGTTCATCGGCAAGTTTTACCTCAACAGAAGAGAGGGATTCGGAAAGCAATTGTTTCCTGATGGATCTACTTTTCAGGTAAATATTTCACAGATGCTCAGATTATTTTTTGAAGTTTATGTAAACCAATATGAACTGCTGACCCTCTTTCAGGGTTTGTATCATGCAGACCAGAGGTTTGGTCCAGGTGTGCTCAGTGATCCAGATGGTACTGAGGATGTGGGTCTGTGGCTTGGAAACCAACTGCTTAAGATATGTTCTTCAGTAAAACAGGGTTTCAGCCTGAAGTGCTTTCCTGAATATGCTACCTACATGGACCAGGCTAACAGCCTAAATTCCCTCATTCAGGTAAATAATATATGCTATTACATTTTAATTGCTGGTGAAAAGAATAGAATAGAATGCCTTTATTGCCATGGCACATTGTACAACAAAATCTGCTGTGCTTCTTCCTAGTGCTTTTAGGGCAACCCACATTATCCTGCACTGCACTGTGCAGCAGTTTAAAGTATAAGTTACTGCCTTGTAGGGGTGGGAATTACTACCGGTCCAATGATATGATATTATCACGATACTTGGGTCACGATTTGCATAAACATTTTGCAATACAATGAGTATTGTGATACCATATTTTGCGATCTGTTAGCTGATGTAGCATTAGTCTTGCCATCATGTTTGTTTTATTTCAGCAGTATGTTATTTTCATGTAGCACTTCTTGCAAACATCATGTTTCATGTCCATCTAATTTGTACCCTGCTTGCATTCCTAATGTCCTTCCCCTGGTGCTGCCATGTTGGTTGTTCTAAGTTTCTCCTGCTCTATGACCGTCACCTCTGCTGACCTCACTGGACAAACAATTGATTTTATTTTTCCATTATCATAGGCTTCAGTTTATATCAGCAATTAATTTGGAAAAATCGATACTTGGTGGACGAGACGATACAATATCTCACCAGACAAAATATTGTAATACTATGCTGTATTGATTTTTTCAACCACCTACCTTGCACCTTTTGAGCAGAAGGCACTTTATTTAGAAGATGGACCTCTTCAGAGTTTACCTTTGTGTGTTAACTCAGCCTTTATACAGAACTTGAAAGTATTCTTGGTCGAAGATTGAAGAATAAAGTGTTCAAGGAAAACATCCAAATGAAAACCTTTGCCTTTTTCATAACTTATAAACAATTGACCTCTCTTGTTCCTGCTAGGCACCTTTTGGTTATCCTCAGACAGAACCAATGGCAAACTGTGAGGTAAGTATGACTTTTATGAACGACTGCATGAACTTGTTCAAGCAACATTTTTGTCTGTTATTGATTATGATGAGCTTAAAGTCTTTATTTGCATGTTACCTCAAATCACATCAAAGTCAAATCAAATCTACTTTATTTCTTTTTTTTTATTAACAAATACCCTTTGTTGTTGCCAAAGCTTTACAGAACAATTAATACGATTATGATTAAATGTTGGTACAATAATATCATATTACACATTTTATATGTTTTCAATATTAATGTAATGATGCACAGTTAATTGTTAGATATTAATTGTTTTTTTAAAATACACAAATACATATAATTGTACAGCATTATCATGAAAATATTTCATAGTAAATAGAAATTAAATGTATGTATGCATGTCACATATAAAAATATCTTGAGTTTTGACACAGAATTAATTATTACAACCTGATGTTAAATAATAATGTAAGAATAATAATAATTAAATATATTTCAGAAACTTGTCTTGTCTATGGAACATTCAGACACATACTCTGCTGACAGCTGTAGAACTGAACTGTCCTCTTCCAGAATGGGTCATATTTGTTGCCAGGGGTTTTCTGGGGAAAAAAGTCTTATTTTTCTCTTGTCTTGGACAACTTACAATACAATAACTTTATTTATCCTGGCAGGGAAATTCAATCACCTCAACTTATGAGGGTCTCTGTTTTTACCTCTTATTCATTGTTTCTTTCCATTGCTGGTCAATTTCAATGGCAAGTGCATGATCGCTGAGTCTGTATTTAGTTAGTGTTTATCTTATTATTGGTTATTTTAACATGATTAAATATTGGGCCATTTGCAGTCCTCTCTCTTGTAGGTTACAACATTCTAATTTATTTATTGATAAGATTTCTCATTTCCACTGATTTGAGGTTTTTTTTTTGTTATTTTTGTCTATTTTTATCCTGGGAGTTGGCGATTATTTTATACCATCAACATGGAATATGGATCTTATGTCCTCATTTGGGGTACTTCTATCAGGGATCACAGAGTGCTGCTGTTCCAAATATGCTCTGTGTTGGTGTGACTCAGATTCTGTCAGGTGGTTTGTGAATTTCATTGTTTTTTTCTTATTCTGAATTAAGAGAGGGAATTGACCAAGCTCTTCTTTTTAGCAGTGGTTGGATAATTGCTGTTGACTCTTAAAATATTTTTACACAACTCCAGCTATAGGCTACACCAGCTGTGCATAAGTTCAAACATAGCTTTGTTTGAAGGCAAGTTCTTCCTTATATGTTTATGTCTTACTAACAATTGAAGTGTTGCACCAGCTGAAATAGTTTCAATGCAGGCATAAGTTGAATTTGATCAATTACACCTACCTCCTACTAGGTGTAAAGTCCGTCATAAAATATGGCTGATTTGGTGGTAGTTTTGCAAGGAGGTATAACGAGGAGTGAGGATTCTACTGACAATTTGTTGTCAGCAATCTGTTTTCTTTTTCAATAACACTGTTGTTATCCAGAAGCAGAGATCATTTCCCTCATCAAGTGTTGAACTTTTTTGTGTTTTTGACAATTTCACCAGTTGATATCAGTGCTGTTTTTTTACACTGGCTCTAGATTTAGGGTGTAGGTGGGTATCACCCAATAAAAAATGCTTTGTCATACTTTTCATACACTTTCGGCGCTGTTTGAGGATTGATGACAGCAGAGGTTATTTTCAGCCAACAGCTTGATGAGACCATAAGACACAAGTGACAGCACTCTAACAAACACTGGGTTAAAATGCTTACCATTGATTGGTTAAGTCAATAGTTAGTGTGGGTGTACAGCCCTGCTAGTTAAGATCAACCTCTCCCTGGTGAAACCAAAAAATGACACAACCGAATTACAACTTAACTAGTTTTAATGTGGGGTTTAGAGTAGACTTAACACTTGTTTGGGTGAACATTCAACCAGTGTGTGCATGTTTTTCAGCTGAAAGCGGTTGATGATATAATCTTTGTTATCTTCTATTTTTTGTTATATGTGTGGAACTGATGCTGTCTTGGCCAGGACTCCCTCGTAAAATAGAGTTTTGTATCTCAATGGGAATACTCCTGGGTGAATAATTGTACAGTATACAGTAAATGTGGGATTAAGTCTGAAACAGATCATACATTTCTCATCTTCTCTAGGTGGATAGCGACACAGATCTGCAGCTAGATGATGATTTTATCCTCCCCCCAGGAATTGAGCATTACTCCACAGATGCAGACCACTTGCCGTTGCCCCCTGGAAGAAGAAGAGAGTTGGATAAACTCTTTTATGGTGATATGTGGGAACCAGATCCTTACAAAGGCTATAAGCGATTCCCACTCTCCGATGTACCCTTACAACCCCGCATGCAGGCCATCATACACAAACACTGGTGGGAAATAAATCCTAAGTTTTGTTTCAGCATTAGCCCCAAATACATAATAAATAGCTCAAACAATATTGACCAAAAAAAAAAAAAAACATATCGAATACAAGGAAGCCCAAGTAACATGTCTGCTTGTAAGAATGGTTTTGTGTGCGTCTCTCAGGAAACTGGCCAAAAATGTGGACTGGGATGTAGCAGCTGTTCTTTCTTTGAACAGAGAAGGTTTTGGTCCAAAAGGGCATTTGGAAGTGAGCTCAGAGAAGTGGATCCAGCATGCTTCCAAAGGGAATCGGGAAGCTATGGTGCAGATGCTGTTGACCAGATTGATCCACCCTGATGTTTCAGATTCACAAGGACACACTGCACTGATCGCTGCAACGGTAACATAAATTTATTATTTTCTGTGCTCATTTTTATTGATGCAGACAGACACTGGATGCTCTTTTTTATTTTCCAGTCATGGTGTCAGAATGATTATTTTACAATCTGTGCTGCTGACAAATAGTTAACAATAACAGTAAATTTACGAATCTTTTGCTGTACGTTTCTCTTTTGCCTCTGTCAGATAAACTGCCAAAATAAAGTGATCCCCCTGTTGCTGGATCTGGGTGTTGATATTGACAAGTTGAACCATGAGGGCATGTCTGCACTGGCTGTTTGCCATGTGCTCTACTATTCCCAGTCTCTGTGCACCACTTCTACCAAACTGACTACAAAAACACAAGTAAGACTTAAGCAAATGTAGTTTTTATTTGTGTTCTTATAATCTTTCCTTCTATAGGTCATATGAATAAAACTGTTTTGTACAGGTGATTGAAATAAAACTACTTTCTCTGTGATGTGTCATCAGACTTGTGAGAGTAGCCCTCAGATCAGCCAAGTGGACTTCACTGCAAATTTGCTCAAGTTTAGCAGCAGACCTCAGATCCCTGGCACAACCCTGAACGAGATCAACCAGAGTCCCCTCCCTGAACAGTAAGGATGAAGCCGATGCTCACTTTTAAACATGAATACTTGAGCTAATTTTATTGTTGAACCCAGACAGTAATCTAATCATAAATGTGAGAGTCTATATACTGGGAAGCACATCCAAAATATCTTACATTGCATCACTACGCCTAAGGTACTTTAGTTACTAATCTTAATGATAAAAAGGATAAAGAAAAGGAGTGTATCCATATGCTTTAATAGTAGAAATAACCAATAGTTTAACATTGATTGTGAGAAATTAAGTACATGATTTAGGGGTAATAGCAAATAGTTCAATTATTTTTTACAAAAGGCCTTGTTCAACTGCCTATCTTATAGTCCAACTCCTGCTTATGAAACATATCCATATGAGGGTTTGTCAGTATCTTATTTTACATAATTTCCTATTTTCTCCATTAATTTAAGATACACTGTGTAGAATTTCTGCACTGAAATGTATCAACCTGTGTCTTGTTTGTTGTTTGTTCCTTCATCACAGTGATGACAAAGAGGTCATACCTGAGCAGAATAAACCTGCAACCCTTGCAGACACTGAACACCTGCAAAATAAACAGACATGTGAAAAAGAAGAGGAGGAAGAAGGGGGAAGAGAGTGTAAGAAAACAATTGGAGGAGGTGTTAGAGATGCAGAAGGACAGAATGAGAAGGATAATGAGAGGGAGAGCAAATGGGAGGAAAGAGAAAAGGAGACTGGATGTGACCAAACAGAGGCAAATGAAAGCAAGGTTGGAGAGAGGGAAGTAGAATTTGAGGAGAAAAATACGGATGACAGCAATTCTGAGCTTGTTGAGAGGAAAGAACCAGATGATCTTCAGGAAAATTTGGAAAGGAGAGGAGAAATTATTCATGAAGAGAGTGGATCAGAGAGAAGTGAGAGTGTTCAAAGCAACAAACAGAAGCAATGTGAAGTTGAGACTGAAGAGGGAGTTCAGGTATAAAACACAGACTTCTCACACCACAATGTTAACTTTGGTAAGCCAGTGCTTGCTTGAACTCATTTTGCTCTCATTGTGCAGCACAACAAAAATGAACTGATCCATACACCAACCACTGATGACACCTGCTCTGTAAGCAGGTACAACATCCATGTTAGGGAGGATGTGATACAGCACTCAACAGGGATACTGAATCCTCCACAGTGCTATGAGACAGAGAGTACTATACAGGAAATGTCTGGAATGAAAATGAGGTCAGTTTGGCTTCCTTATCTTTTCTTTCCTTACTGTTCTGTTCTGAAAGACATTTTTTACATGAGCGTCTGCTTGCGAATATAATATGTGTCTGTCTGACTAGGAACAATCATTTGACCACCCTAAAGCTGTTATTGGATAGAGGAGCTGATCCCAATGCAAGCAGGGTTCCAATGCCTGTCCTCTTTTTAGCCATCATGGCGGAGGATACTGAAGCCGTCAGGAGACTGCTGCTGTGTGGAGCTCGCACTGATGTTCCCCTACCAGATGAGGCACAGTGTTGTCTTTGTACTTAGAAGTGTCAGTGTAAAAGAGCTTCTTTTGTGATGCAAACTTTTTAGATCCATTGGGTGAGGGATGCCTATTTATTGAGCAGAAGAGAACAAGTGATATGTACGAAAATAATACTACCCAACAATACATCTTAGAATTGTTTATCCTTTGTGGGGCTGAACAATTTTAAAATAATATCTTACTATGATTACTTTGACTCATATTGCAAATTTGGTATGGATTGTTGTCTTGGAACATAACATAATCATTTTCAAGACATTCTCATTCTGTAAAGAGAAAAACATATACAAAAACAAGCAACGTGGGTTTTTTTTTGTGGACTATTAAAAAAAGGTTTTTGAATGTTTGAGTAATGTGTTGAACATGATGTCTCCATTGCAAAAAAAGAATTAAACTGGTATTTTTACGCACACCTCAGGTTCAAGAAATATTCCACCCTCTGTGATTTGTAATTGTAGTAGGACATATTGTGATTTAATCTAATTTCATTTAAATGCTCAGCCTTAATCCCTTCTCCCATAAATTAAAAATGCACTATTTACCTATCTTTATTGTGTAGAATAAAGGCCTGTATCCCCTGCATGTTGCTGCTGCGCTAACAGGCCCGGTTGGTCCTGAAATCACAGAGTTGCTGCTCCATGCTGTTGCTGACCCAGATGCACAAGCATGCGACCAAGATGAGATCTATGAACCAGATAAAGTGAGCATGTTCTGTTATTTTATGATTTTTTGAAAGTATTAAAGGGGACTTATCATTTAACACTAACTTTTTTCAGTATTTTGCCCAGCATCTGGAGTATCTGCCGTCCACAAAATATGATATAATACACCCAGTCTTTTGTTCATGGACTCCCTATGTCTGAAAATACAGGATCTGATTATCTGTTCAAAATCTGCTCTAGTGCATCTAATACTTTGGCCAAGGCACTGCACATATGCTTCATTTAGCCTAATAGGACTGTATTTAATACATGTCAACTTAAAGCATCAACTGTGAACAAGATTCCTAAACTTGTGAGAATGTTTTTCATGAAGGCTGATAACCCACTGAGCACTAATGAGAACCATGTCAAAGCTGGAGGTCGGACAGCGCTGCACATGGCCTGCCAAAAGGAAGGTGACTACATGGTCGGTACATCGTATACATGAAAATGCTCAACTATCGAAAGTTAGTCAAATCTGTGCAGCTCATATAGATGACTGCTATCTATTTGCAGAATGCCAGTAAAGTTGTAGCCCTCCTGCTTGCCCATGGTGCCAGAACAGATCTCATCTGGAGTGGGCACTCACCTCTCTCCCTTGCTATAGCATCAGGGAATGACCTGGTAATCCAGCCTACATACACACTTTATTCTTGAATTTTTAATCTATAAAATTGAATTTTAGTTTTAGAAGATGATAACTCAAAAACATTTTAGTCAGCATTATTCAATATCAATCAATCAATCCTTTATTGATCTCCCGGGGGGGAAATTGCCTTTCAGTTACATCCCGTCCAAGAAACATAAAAAGACATTGACACATAAAAGGGGGAGGACAGGAGCGGGAGAACTGTGGGGCTGCCACACGAGCAGCGCCCCTTTTACTTAGCCACAACCCTCCCATGCTACACTGCGGCAAAGGCGTTGAGTTGGAGGGGTGTGCGTGTTATATGTGTCTTGTGTGTGTGTATGTGTGAGCCCGTGTACTTCATCTCCACTCAGTCCCACCCATTGTCTCTGCCGTCTGATACAGGTGACAAAGACAATATAAAGTCCTTAGATTTTAGTCTTTACTTTTAGGTACAACATTTATTAAGTTTAAGCAAATTTAATCACCCAAATTGTAAAATTAATATGAATGTAAAACACTCATGGTTATACACAATCAATACTTTTATGATTTAAAATACACAAATGAATACCTTACATATACTACGGAGAAATATGAATTTTAAATGTCCAACAGTCCAACACTAACATCTTGGTCTCATTGTCGTCTGCTTAACAAAAACTAAATTTACTAGATTTTATCATCAAAGATCTAGTTCTAATCTTCCTCACTGAATAAAGGCAGCTGACTGAAAATTAAGTCATAGTGTTAGTTGTTGAAGTTACCCCTGATGCACCATGTGTTCAATCCTTTGTTCTAAGTCTGTTCCTTTTCCCCGCTCAGGCAGTGGAGGAGCTTCTGAAAGGAGGAGCTGACCCAAATCTCCCCCTTGGCCGTAAGGTTGGCAGCGCCCTCTGTGCCCTCGCCAATTTCAGCTACCACCTAAGAGGCAACAGAGACAAACTGGTAGACACACAAACACACATCAAAAGGCAGAAAGACTAAAAAATAGGAAAAATACACAAGTAGATAATCTTAGATAAATTCTATTGAGAGGATCAGACATGAGGTGGCTGTGGATCAGAGATAGACTTGGTTGAGAGTTTGATTCCCACTCCTTCAGTCACATGTTAAAGTGTCCTTGGAAAAGACACTGAACCTCAAAATGCTCCCATAAATGTGATAATTTAAAAGTCATGAGCACATTACACTGCAGACTTTGCCGTCAGTGTGTAAATGTGGAGTTAATAGGTGAATGGCTAGAGATATACTTTCTTTTCCACCCTGCATTCCAGTATGCAACTGGCTTTATCAAGACCATTCTTGTAAATATACCTGCCTATACACAATATGTGTCACCCAAAGTCACCAAGAGAGGACATTTAAGGGTGCTCAAGCTTTATACAGCTACCTGTTGTCTGGGATGTAAACTACCAACAAAGATGGTGAATGTGCTGATAATTCTCAGCTCAAAACTGATGTAATAAACATCAGTAGTCAACAGTAACAACAGATCAGCTAAGAATTGTGGCTAATAGTCAGATCAGCTTTGTCTGCACTTTGTTTCTGTAAAAAATTTTTCATGCATGGACTCAATGTCCTGGTGTATCAGTGATCATGTCAACTGGTGACTTTCAGCCAAATACTTTCAAAGGCATGAACATTACAGCAACTGATGGAAACAGGAAGAATGTTTTTGATTTTTTTTTTATTATGTCAAATTATCCACATCAGATAGTGTGAAAATGAAAAAGTCAGCAAATACAAACAGCCATGGATGCACTCAGCTGATTTTTATTATTTTTACAGCTTTAAACATTGACAACTTTTATCTAGCAACAGCTGGTTTTACTGACACGTTTATCTGTGTGAAATGACAATAACACATTGTGAAAATGTGAAAATTGTTGACTTGGTTCATCAGTTTGTATTAAATACTTTCTGCTATTGTTGTCCCTACTGCTTGTGTGTACACAGATGCATCATGGTTGCATAAATTTTGGAGGAAGTGCACAGCTGATGGGTCATCTGATGCTGGGGATGCATGGCAACCATGATGCATCAATATCTGCATAGTTAACAGCGAGCATATCTCCAGCCTGAAACACCCCTCAAGAAATCAGAAAAATAGAAAAGTGGTATACAAGCTCAAGTCCATTTACCATGCACATGAAGCTGCCTTATAAATTGACTGATTAAAATGTTTTTATTGATTTTAATCTACAATGTATATTTTTGGATAGTTTTAAGTATATATCTACTGCTGTGATGAGTCAGTGAGAAAAATAAGCTTTAAATTTGTGTGCAACCTGCTTTGTCTTCAATGTAGTTGGGCATGTTGGTCAAGGCTGGCGTGGACATCTTGATGCCAGTTAAGGTGGGTGAAGTTGTGGGATATGCGGTGGACTATGCACATCACTCCTTCAACCAGGTAACACACTGCATGTAATCACTCTGAATTCACTATATTGTTAACACTGAATTGAGTTTAATGCTCATGCCTGGCAGTAAATCACACTGCAAAACTGAAGTAGGTATTTCTGGTTCAACTTCACCAACTTTCAAGGTGCAAAGAGGACAGAAAAGCTCAGCAACAGTTGTTTATAAAACAACTGGATGACCCGAATGAAGGCCACAAGCCAAAACATGTTGTCTCTTTGCAGATCTTTTTATTTATTTTGATTTATTTAACCAGGATAACCTCATCGAGATCAAGAATCTCATTTACAAGAGTGTCCTGGCCAAGACAGGCAGCAGCACAATCAGAGTCAAACACAGAACATAAAAACTATTACAAACACAAATAAAGCCAAGAAGACATGAACATCTTCACAAAACTTGATATTACATTACTTACACATACACTTGCCAGAGAAAAAGGTCTGGGTACTTAATTGATAAATTAGTTATACACTGCATGAATAATCCTAATTATTAGCTTGTTTGTAATGTGTTATTATCTAGGACTTGCGTATTGCCCGCACTCCCTTTCATGTTCTGAGCATACAAGAGAGGGAAACATTGAAAGCACGCCGCTTGCTGCTGAGCATGATGGGAGATCTGATGAGACAGACTGCTTGCCAAAAGAAATCGGAACAAGCACAGCTCAAGTTGAACAGTCAGTACAATGTTTGTTTTTTGATAATTACACATTTATGTATAATGTGTGTTACTGTGCAGGCATGTATGTACAGTATTAAATTAACAGAAAAGTTTCTGTACACAGGAGCAAGAGTTGTTTCCTCAAAGGAGCCCCCTCCAAGCAGTGAAGGTCCAGAGTTTAAGTTCTGCTATCAATGTGGCCGCTCTGTGTTTGTGAAGCTGACTGCCTGCAGCCGCTGCCACAAGGTCCTCTATTGCTCCAGAAACTGCAAACTAGAAGCGTGGGATGAACGACACAAACAGGAGTGTACCCGAGTCTCAGGTGGGAACCAGGGCCGCTCAGTTGAAACCAAGCAAACTAAACCCCAGCCCCCAAACTCTTTCCCAGGAGCACCAAAGTTCAGATGAAAAACACAAAATAAGCTTTTAATAAGTAAAAAAGAGGATGTGTAACTTGGTTGTAGTGTTTTCAATCTACTTTATTTGCAGCCGGACAAAGAAATACTTTGGATAAGAAACAAAGATCAATATCCTGAGCATGTAAACACTTTGTCTGTTGGTCTCTCTCAATCCAGCCTCTGCTGATGCCACTCAGAAGATCGTTGTGTTTAAATCCCAAGGAGGCCCCAGGCCCCTGACTGCCACACTGAAACTCAAAACAGTCCCCAAACCCTTGATGATGGAGTTGAAATCCCAGAGACTCTCTAAGCCTTTGAGCAAGGCAGCAGTCCATGACACCCTGAAGGAAAACTACAGCTTCAACTGACCCACACTAATATTTTGCACTTTATAAAACAACTGAACCACAACTTTGTCAAATTCTGCAATAGACTTTTACATTATGGCTTTATTCCCTTTTATTGATTTCACGGTGTTCTTATTTGCTTTTATATCTTCTTCTTAAGGTTATTATTATCATTATTAATAATAATATTGTTATTATTATTTCTGCTGAGTTTATATTTTATTTCTGTTTTTAGTCACTGTGCAACACTTTAGTAAACACTTTTTTGAACGTGTTATCCACATTATTCTGGGGGACGGAGGGTTGGGTGGGTGGGGGGTTGTCTACTGTAGCTTTTTATATTAGATTATTATTAATACAGAATTTCAGATTTACTGAACTGAAGAGTTGATAATTTAATTGAATTAAATCAAGGGTATTAATACAATTCACAACTTTTAAGAGGGACTAGTGTGTGAAATGTAAATTTCAGCAAAATCCACAAACTAGCAAAATAGAGAAATGTCAAGGCTCTGACTAGGCTCTGCATCTTCTCTGAACTATGTAAGGTTGTGTCTTAACTTCTTTAACAAAACAAGATAGTCTCTATTACTATGAGTATGAAGCTAACAAAGTAAGCTAAATGTGCCTGTGTAGGTTATCTGAGTTTTTTTTCTTTTTTTTCCTCTCTAGTAAAAGGTGGAGGAGTAATAATATCCTGTGTGAGTTGTTAATATTGACATATTTTGATCTCCAAATTGCTCTAATAATCAGGATTAGTATCTTGTAACGATGCAAAATTCCATGTAGACAGAAATGACCTTCAGTCATGCCAGCCTTTTGAGCAAAGTATCATGAGGGCTAGGGATAAGGTGGATATAAATGAAATGGAATAACATGATATATAATAATAATAATAATAACATGAAATAATAATATTAATACTATTATTGTTCCTTTTATAGAGAAACCTGACAACAAGAATACTATCTAAATCTAGAACATATGTACTGCATCCAATATTTTTCTTTACTGTAGTTCAGAAGCCCGTCCTTTTTTCTGTCGCCCTCTGGCGGTCTGCCAGAACAACAGCAGCACTGATTTGACAGATCACAACAAAGTGATGTTGTTAGGTTACCTTAACGCCACCTAGTGATACAAATTTAACACTGCAATGAAGCTTCAACAGAGCTGCATTTTTCAAGACGTTTAAACCCCCCCGAAAACATTTTGTTCTTTTGGTAGCACTTTGTTGAACCCTTTTACCCATATAATTCTTTGTCTAAGACTAAATGACTCTTAAATTGACAGTTATTACGTAACATAGATTTCTAAAGACTATTTTGACCTCAGGCGGTTGTAATATTTTGGAATCTCTTTGGGAGTTTTATGCGGAAAATCAAAGAGGTAAGCAAAAAAATGTACTCTGTTAATGCCCATTTAATCACTCTCAAAGCCTTTTCAAACTTCCCGCCATAGATAATGTCCCCTTTCCCACCTTTATAAACCCATATCCCTGTATCTCTCCTACTCTTTCTAAATCAGATTACACTGGTTAAAGTTTGGGGGATGTGTTCAGCCTGGCCCAGCTGTCAGATTCCTGTGGATATGACTCATTGAACGGAATCAGACTGCCTCCATGGACTTCGTACTATGGAATTAATATGGGCGCATGGGATATATTGATACAATGTGTGAAAATGAGAATTTAGTGCGTTTGCCTTGCGTTACAAAACTTAACCACTTCATAAAATAACTCAAGTTTAAAAAGCAGAAAGTTAAACATGTGAAATATATACAAGAATGGAAAATATTGCAAAGCAAAGCGGCGTTGCCGTAATTTATATGGGAATAGACGCCGTGAAATGCTTTAGTTTGTGTTGTTCCTGCTGAAGGGTGTGTCCCAGTAATGTTTGTGTGCGCAGTTGAAGAGGAGGTCTTTTCAGGCAAACCGATTCTCCCCACCCTTCTGCAAAGCGCTGCCAACCTACCTCATCCGCAAACAGGCTTCTGTAAATCTACGTAATATCACTCAAACTGATTCTTTATCACCTTATGTGGACTTTTTTACGACTTCTTTCCAAAGATCCACTGCGGAAATCTCTTTGAAACGACGTGGAGCTTCTTCCTCTGCTGCTTCAAACCAGAAGTGCAAACCACAGGAATCGGTTTGCGTGTGTGTGAGTCTGTGTGTATTTTACACTGCAGCCTCATTGCACACTTTTGTGCTTGTCTGGAGCTTTACAGGCCTGGAGTTTTCTTTTTTAGTTTGAACCATGTATCCGGTCGTAAGGAAGCTGTTTTTCACGGACTGTCAGTGTGCTGATGATGCAGCCAAAGTGTACGAGGAGCTGTTCGACAGACTGGACACCAACAAGGATGGAAAAGTGGATGTGTCCGAGCTGAGGGCAGGCCTGGCTGCTATGGGCATCAAAGCTGGGAAAGGAGCAGCAGAGGTACAGCCATAGATCCAGTAAACACTCTTGCTTTAAGTAGAAAGTTGTCTAAACACTTTGTATGTGGTATTTGCACTAGTTAAAAAAGGCTAGAAAAGGTGCTACTGAGAGTTAACCTTAATAATGCTAACTCTATTGACGGGCCCTATGAGAAATAAAGTCTATAAATATCGATTAAATGGGATAAATGGGTAATATTGCTCCTGTTGTTTTCATTAAAGTGACTCTTTCTGACTATAAAATACCCTATCAGGGAAAAGTAAAAAAGAAAAGAAAAGAAAGAAAGAAATATGGCATCCTGTTTTGTTCAATAATCAGGCCTAAACAACGAGATAATGAGTTTAGATTGTAAATGACAAGCAGATGAAACAACAATAACACGGGCAATAATAATACAGCAATAACAAGAAACTTGAAATAAATCATTTGTGCTTTTAATATAGTTGTAGTAAATAAATCATTTGTGCTCTTTATATAATTTTAATAAATCATTTGTGCTTTTAATATAGTTTAGCTGTCAGATAAAGTACTGTGCAGAACTTTTAGGCATGTTATGGCCAGAAATTGAAGGCTGAAGTAAGGCACAGATGTTGCAAGTAAGTCAGCCTGAGGGCACCATCAAGCAGGAAGGGAGACTGACCCAATCCCGGTCGTGCTCTGGATGTCTGCATATGACCAAGGCCATGGGAAAATAATCTGTTTAAAAAATAACAAAGTGTACACCTTTAGGACTGAATATGTGGTGGATGTATGGAGTAAGTATGGCATATGATACCGTCTGGGTGGGTAGTAGGATTGCTACCGGCCTGTGGTAGTATTGTGGATGTCCCAAGGGCCCGGAAAGCACCACCAAGGCTGCAAAGACCCAGACAAAAGAAATGCAGTCGAGCTTGCCCTTGGCTGCAGAGTGGCAAACGTATTTTATCATGACTCAGCATGACTTTTTACTGGCCACAGAACAATTTGAAGCTTTTTGGAACTTTGTGGCTCCTTCCAATTGTCCAAATGGGAATTTATACAATGGCGTACCTGTGTGTCTCCACTACAGGCATAAAGAGTTGGTCCAGGCAGGCTATAAAGCCAAGCGCTATGATATAATTGAGATCAGTTGATCTCATGCAAGCTCTCATGCCCTAATCACGCTCATTGTGCCATATTTAAGCTGCTCTTAGCCTGGCTATGCTTTGCTGCTCCCTCTGTATGCCACTTTTTGCAACCCTCCTCCACCCCAGCTCCTCCTTTATTATGCATCTGACTTAATCAATGTCAGTCTGTTGTCACTGATGCCTGCACTGCTCTGTTTTTTTTTTTTTTTTTTTTTTTTTTAATGGCTTCTCTCCCTGCCTCAAGCTTTCTTAGTAGGCTGGTGGAAGAGCAGGGGGATTCCAGAACAGCCACAACACCAAATATTAAAAAAAAGCATTAATTTCAAAATGATCAACTGCTAATAAAGAAAATATTTATAACTTTAAATCCCGTACGTTTCTTGCTGAAGTGGTTGTGACTGAATCATTAAAATGTAAAAGGAAGAAATTGGCAAATATGCATAAAAATGACTAAAAAAGTTGCAAAAATCAAATCCATAAATGGTCTTGCCCCACTGCCTTGAATGCAAATTCAGAATCTAATGATGAAACCGTTAAGAAGTGTTTCAGAACTGAGCCAATCTTATTCATCAGGAGATTCTCACATGTAATCCCTTGCAGTAAAAAAACCACCCCGAGCAAATATTTAACAATCTGGCTTCTCTTAAAATCAGGTTTCTCTGCATAACAGCAGTCAGGAAAATAGAAGTCTGCCTAAAGAAAATGCACAACAGAAGAGCTGAAACTGTCTCAGAGTTCAAACATTAGAATTAGCAGGAGAGCCTTTATTGTGGGCTGTGACTCTGAGGGGTCGGTCCCACCTCTGCAGATCAAATAAATCTCACATTCCTCACTACCATCAGTGAGACTGATAACTTCAAAACTACAAGTGTGGAAAAGTTCATGAGAGGTTGCTGCTAATGTTGTGTGACAGTGTGTTGTAAAAAGGCTTTCCCTGCCCATTTTATTACATTATGATGACATGTTAAAGAGGCAGCAAGAGCCACACTGGAGAGTCATTAAGGTTCACATTCAGCCTTTAAACTAATTTCTTGAAATTTGACTTCTCTGTTAATCTGGGACTAATCTAATCCAAGACTAGTTTATGAAAGAGACATCCTATTTAAGTCTGATTTTAGGAAGTGATCATAAGTCAGCACTTTTTCATTTGCATTACAATGCACCTACAGCACAGCAAGATGACTGATAACTCTCTTAATCTAGGATGATCCCTAACCCAACAAACATAGTCTTTTAGTTCATAGCACTTTAAGATAAAGACAAATAGATGACATTCAGAAGTATGTTAAAAAAGCAGCTATTGAACCAAAAAGATAGCCAATGAAAGCAGAAAGAGCATTTTGATAACTTAACAGCGTAAACAGAGATGTAAAGGCATGTTTCTTGGTGTCACTGCCACCAGCTGGCAGCATCAAGAATCTGATCTGTGAGAGAACTCCTAGTGGGGACGTCTGATACTTGGTGCGTAAAAAAACAGGCACACAAGACTGATAATACTCTCTGTTTTTTTCTAGAAAATAGTTTCTTCTGGAGACCAAAACAAAGATGACCGGCTGGACTTCAACGAGTTCTCCAATTATCTAAAAGAACATGAGAAGAAGTTAAAGCTGACCTTCAAGAGCCTGGACAAAAACAACGATGGTAAGGTCATCTGGCTAAAGGATCAAAACAAAGATGTACCCCCCCCTCCGAATTTCTCTCTCACAACAAAGAAATTTGAAGATTATTCTGCTTTGTTTCTACAGGTAGAGTTGACCCCTTGGAGATCAAGCAGGCTCTCTCAGATCTTGGGCTGGACATCAGCAAAGAGGGGGCACAGAAGATCCTTCAGAGGTATTCCTCCTTAATTTGTACCCAATTCAGGAAGGTCTCTAAACTCACCTAGTGTACTCTTAAGAATTATCTCCTGGGATCTAGCCGTGAAACTTTCTGTTCCTCTTTTGTGGGAACCCCAGAAAAACCTTCGACTGGAAGTAGTAGAGATGCCAGAGGTGGGGACCAGTGTGTGTGGCTGATAAGCAGTATAGAGTGTTTTTGGCTGTAGAGTGGGCTGACAACTTGTGATAAAGAGGAGAGTTATCTCTTATGTTACATTAAAAATCGGCTGTTCTTTGAGGCTTCTTTGTGAATTTCACAGTCATGCAGTATCCAGAATGCTCTATTCTCATAGCCAATGCCTACATGTACAGATAGCTGACTGGTGGAAGTCTAAGGGTCACATGTTGTCTTACTGGTCATAAAGTGTTTAAATGTTCCCAGTGATTTTAAACAGGCTCCAGCCCATACACAAGTCCAAAAAACTCTTACAGTTGGTTAAGATGACTCTAACATTCCTAGCCCTCATTTTTGTACTTCAGACGCTATGGTTAATACAGAATTATATAATACATACAGGCTAAAAACTTCACATGCTCAGCTCAAGACAAGATGTCAGTTCTGACTCATAAAGACCTCTGTAGCTAAAATTAGAAGCACCCCCAATGTGCTATTAAATTTTATTGAAATAAACAAATGCACTTCAGCCCAAGGCTTTCATCAGCATTTCAAAGCTTTCTCTTAAGAATTGGAAACTCTCCAAGTTAGAGATCACAGTCAAATTTCATGCAAAATGTTCTTTTCTACTTGTGAATGTTTTTTAATTTACATACCTCCATGCCAGTGATAGCCATAGCCAGAGGCCACTCTTGTTAATGCGTCATCTCAAGAATGCTCCAGTGCAGGGGTGCCCAAACATTTTTCAGTGAGTGCTGTATTCAGACAAATATAAAGCTGATTGAGCCATTTCAACATATCCTACCTTTAGTGTGTGAAAATTAGTACAACAAATCTGATCTAGGTTAAGATGTGCTTAGTATCTGAGTATGCTTGGAGGAAAATCGCCACAGATGACAAGAGAAATGACTAACCATTGTCAAGGGTTTTTTGCCAGCAGATCTGATTTTTCAGGGGAGGGCACTGGTTGGCCCCGGGCACCACTGGATCTGCCCCTGGGCAAGATCACACGCCAAACAGCAGCGAATGGAGACGCTTAAAGCTAATCTCCACATACAGATTCCAAACAAAGGCAACTTTGCAATATTTTGCTTGTGAATATTTTTGCAATTTATGCTATCATCTCAGCTCAGTCATAAAAAAACTCTTTCATGTAATTCTTCTGGTCAAAATGTTTCTTTTTTTTGGGGGATGACCGCAGCACTATCTTATTTTGAAACAAAGAAAAGTAATACAGTCAAGCACAAGTTTTATGTCCTAAGGCAGGCCAAATTCACTGTATTTTTTTAAATTTGCCGTGGCCAAGAATAAATGAACTGCAAACTGCATTTGCTCCAAGGCAATAGTTTCCAACCTGGGGTCCAGGGGGCACTAGGGATTTCACTGGGGATGCTAGACTTTTTTTCTGTATTGAGGTTTTCAAAATTAAATTTTGCATAAAATGAATTCAGTACACTTACTAGATTGTTTATAAAGAAGCAGTTCTTGTAGGGACAAGTGTATGTTGGCCTGCTCTATTGGTATTTTATTAATGAAAACAGTTCAAGTTGACATTATTTTTTGACAGCAATGCATCTTTGTATGTATAAGTAATGGCTCACCATTTTTTTAAGATAGAGGGGGTCCAAGGAAAAAAGGTTGGGAGCCACTTCTCCAAGGGATTTTCTTCCCGGTCGTGCTCTAGATGTCTGCATATGACCAAGGCCATGGGAAAATAATCTGTTTAAAAAATAACAAAGTGTACACCTTTATGACTGAATATGTGGTGGATGTATGGAGTAAGTATGGCATATGATACCGTCTGGGTGGGTAGGATTGCTACCGGCCTGTGGTAGTATTGTGGATGTCCCAAGGGCCCGGAAAGCACCACCAAGTCTGCAAAGACCCAGACAAAAGAAATGCAGTCGAGCTTTGTATGTGTAAGTAATGGCTCACCATTTTTTTAAGATGGAGGGGGTCCAAGGAAAAAAGGTTGGGAGCCACTTCTCCAAGGATTTTTCTTCCCGGTCTTCAAACTTTGTACAAATAAGTACTCTGACTCAAGGCTACAAATATTCGCTATCTACTTTTATTCTCTTACGCTGATTTGACTCTCTGTTGGTATTAGATCATAATAAATTGCTGTCATTTAAGAAAAAACATTCTAACATTGCATTGCACTAGCATCATTGTCCAAAGAGGCAACATTATTTTCTGACATGGATGTATCAGTAATTATTTTTGCCACACTAACAGCTATCGTATAAATGCTTGTACAACTTTTAACCAAATACTATCAGACAGTCAGTCAGGACCAACCAATTAAAACAGCTAGAACAGGTTTATGCAGTGTGCTCTACAATGTGCCCTACATCTACATCAATCAAGAAAGAAGCTGCAGAAAGATACTCAGAGATGCTTGACAGCCATCTAAGAAAGAGAAGTAAAGCAGGATGTGCATGACTGTGAATCAGAGAGAAAGATTAGTTTGAAAACCACGGAGAGTGATCAGTGAATGAGTCAGAGAGATGAGGAAGGAAATGAATTAGAGACAAACATATGGGGGAAATGAGGACAGAGATTCATCATAGAAGAGACCAATGTAGAGGTTAGGAATACAAGATATATAGTATTAACTCTCCAATACATCCATTATGGTTTTATTTAAATTTATTCTGAGTTTGGACTTCATGTAAAACTTTTCCTGCTATTATAATTTTTGTTGCTTTGCATGACTATCAGCTTCAGGACTTGTCCCCAGTCTATATTGCATTCTCCCTCAGCACTATCTGTTGCTACCAGGCAAATCTCCCTCTCTCTCTGTCTCTCTTTGTCATTCAAGTAAGGACAGACATAATTGTTCTAAGAAGTGAATGGGATTTGAAATACAGTGTCAGCATTGTCGGTAATCCAATAGTCAGTTTTCTCATGGACACCTCAAGGGTGTGATGTGACCTTTAGTGGACAAACTAAGACCTTTATCTTGATAGATGGTAAATGAATGATGTAAGCTCTTTATATTTTTATTCTATCTATTTTTATACTTTTTATTCTGTTATAAAGACTTAGAGTAGGAGTTTGTCACTGTTTATACATCTTTAAGGGTTCAGATAATTGAACAAAATTGTAAATATCTGAATTTTCCCTACCTTAAAGCAGCTATATGTCATTGTTCTCTGAAAAATAATAGTAGTTTCAAGGTTGATGTGATGTACAATCGCTTTCAACACAGAATATGAAATCAATCCCATTTCCATAGAGCGCCCTGGTTGCCTGCTTTCAGCACTATGTAACTGTGGGGGCAGCCTGTAGTTCATTCACAGGGATATGTATAGCTTTATAGCAGTAGTTCACAATGGCAAAGAAAACCTCTCCTTTAACCGACAGGAGCCTCAAGCACAACCAGACTCATGTTGACAGCCATTTGCAAAAGCCTGAAGGGGCAGGCGGGGCTAAGGGGTGGAAAAGAAGCAGGAGGGAAGCAATGAGAAGGACAAGAGAAACAACAAAACAGCAAATGGAGGACAAATGTATGGCTGTCGTGGCCATAAACTTTTGGCCTTTTTGTAGGATAAGGCTTTAATGTCATTATTAACGGCGGTAGAAATACATGCGCACGGTCCCTAAAACAAAGATTTCCCAGAGGCACATGTAAAATTGAGTCATGTCTGGTCAGGTATAGGAGCATATGCCAGTTTGGCTCTTTGCCACCTCAACCTTGGCCCTGTACTGGCACTGGCTTTGTGAAGGCCATCATCCAGGCCTGTGCCAGGCACTTGCCCAATCTGTCAAGTATCCTCCTAGCTCACCCCTCCACGATGCACACAAGTTCCAACCAGAGACAGTGCCCCAGTTGTCTGGAGAAGTGTAGCTGCCACTCCCATATCCATCTAAACTGAGTGCTACATGAAATCTCCAAGAATGCCTGCAAAACATCAGCAAAATTACTGTTCAACTGTCAAAATAAGAGAATAGGTGTTTGTAGTTACTTTGTAAATAAGATTTAAAATGAAGACATATAGTAATACAGTTGCGTCTGTTAACTTAAATGCTGTTGATGATGAATGATGACAAATCAAGACCACCAAGGGTTCCTTGTTTTCCAGAGGGCACTGAAAAACAAGAGGAAGATGTTGAGTTAGAAATGTGACTCAGTCAAAAACTAAAGCTAAGAATGAAAGAGGATGATTATTGTAAAGAGAGGATGACTAAATGAGAAGCTGCACAAAAAGCAACAACCTGAACATTGTTTAATGATCAAGGTGTTAACAGTAGTGTGTTTACAGCAGAGCAGTCTCACTCAGACACCTTCAAAGGGAGCCAAAGTGCACCAAACCCAATTCCTACTTTTTATTGCTGTAAAAAGAGGTTGTATTGGTTACCTTGAAATCACCAAATCCTCGGTTTGAATGCAGCTTCATCTCTCTCTTTGAATCCATTATCTGTTTTTTCTCCTAGTCTCTGCCAGTTCTCTTCTTCATTCTATTTAAAACAAAACAAAACAAAACAAAACAAAACAAAAAAGTAAATTCCAGTTATTTGTTTTTTTTGCAGCCCTTGTTAGAGGTGTTCTGTCCACTCTAAATTACATCAAATTTGATTAATTGTCTTGTGTTTTCCTTTGCTTTGCAGTATCGATGTGGACGGCACCATGACTGTGGACTGGAATGAATGGAGGGAGCACTTTCTGTTTAACCCCGCCACCAACCTGCAGGAGATTATCCGCTACTGGAAACACTCCACGGTAAAGACAGCATGACTCAAATGCTGGACCGTCTGTGTCCTTATCTTTAAATGGACTGAGTGAAAGAAAGACTATTATAGCCCCATTCACGCTTGGATTAAACTCCGTTAAATTTCCTGGGTGAGCTGCATGTGTGAACGAAACGGAACAAAATTTTTTACGAAGACGTTACACTGAATTTTCCCTGCAAGGGGAAAATTCCCTCCCCCACCCCTCAATTGCCAGGCAGGCAAAACTTCCAGCTTTGAGGGACAAGTGTGAGCAAGCAAATCTGGAAATTTACTGGGGTAGGTTTCTTAGAAAATCGCTAGGATATACCAAGATTCCATGTGTGAAAAGGGCTGAGATTGGATTGGTTTTATGATAAGATGCTCTTGGCATTAGAGGAAAATTAAGATCATTTATGCACAAAAACTGAACACAAATATCAAGTTTTTTGTCTAACGTAATTGAAATTATTATAGGAACTAATTGGACAAATTTTAATTAATACTATAATAGAATAAAAGAAAATACCTTTATTGTCATTGCACATTGTACAGAGAAATTTGATGTGCTTCTGTAGAAACAAGGAAAGAAAAAATAGAAATAAAATACAGCACACTCAGCTACATGGTTATAGTATAAAGTTAAGACTTATATAAGTGGATTTAGATGTAAAAAGATTAAGAAAAGTCTAGCTCATTCAGTGCAACCCACAGTGTAACAGACATGAAAATTCAGTGATAAAATTTTACATATTTCTTGAGTCATATTGTACCATAATGTACCAGCAAAGCAAAGATCTGTAATTTTTGTGGCTCAAACCTGTACAAAAAGTTTAAAATGTGTAGCTAAATGTGTTTTTTTAATTGCTTGCTGAAGTTCCCATAAATAAGATAATAAGAAAACACTTTATTGATCCCAGAGGGAAAATCTGCCATTGCAGCAACACAACAAAGAAGAAAGGTGGTAAAAATACAACAGAATTGAACAACATAAATGAACAAAAGCAAAATGGGGAATTAAAATATAAGGAACAAAAACAATTAAAAAGATAAAAGAGGTTGGAGCTGCTGTAATAGGCTGCTGACTCTCTCAACGCCCAGGAGGAAAATGGATGGACCTGTAGTTCCACAGAATTTTCAGTGAAGCCAAATCTCCTCAATAACCAGAGGCATAATTTAATGCATAAATCAAAGTTGATCTAAGAAAAAGCATTTCACAATCTTTTTTTCTATTTCGGTGCCAAGACCAGTTTCAGCATGTTGTGGTCGCAAAAATCACTACTCAGAAGCTGTCTTTTAATTTGAATAGATAATTGTCAGCCCTCAGTGCCCTTTATCTGTCCCAGCCTTCGCTGTAAGAACACACTGAGCCAAAAGGGAAAGTTGTGAAAGAGCAATGTGAGGTCCAACTGGATTTGGACGAGGGTTTTGGCAGCAGGTCGGCATCTCTGCGTCAACAGATTAGACTCATTCATTCATTTCAAGAGAAGAGGTAAGAAAATAGTCAGGTGTAGGGAGGAGACACTGGCAAGTTTGGAGCTACTAAATGTGACCAAGTCTGGAGGAAAAAGTAGTTGGATCAAAAAAAGAAAAGAAAGAGGTTCTGCCTGGAATCAAGATGCCCAGCAAAGTTTAGAAGTTATTTTAGGCTGTGCAGTGACTGTTCAAAAACAGATTGCCTTATTCACTTTATTTGATAAACCTATTGCTGAAAAAAGAGACTATATTTTTTTTTATTCTGAAAAAAGGTAAATTAGAAGTTGCAAAAGTCAGTATATGACATGGAGGTTCATTTATAACCAACGTTTAAATCCTTATGGTCTGATTCTTAAAGATCCTACGATTCAAAATCCTAAGGTCCATATGTCTGTGTTCCAGTGTGCTGTGACTTGTGCTATGATTGCATGTTGGAGACACAGCCAGTTCCAGTCAATGGCTAATCTCTGACGTTTGCTGCCTTTGTTCACTGGCACAACCACAAATAAACCTGTGGCTGCTAATCTGAGGCTGAGATAAGCTAATTTCAGTCTGACCTGACGGAGGATTAGCTCGTCAGTGGGATTGGGACAGTTCACTCCAGAGAGGAAGTGAATCCAGATCAGAACGGGGCAGGACAGGAGAGGAAGAGGAGACCAGGTGTAACATCTATGGCAGTGAGAATTTCCCTCCAGTTTTCTCACCAATGGTTGCTGGCTATTTGGGATTCAGCATTTCTTCAATCAGGCCCTCGCCATCTCACCGGGCTCTTCATTAGGATCGTTTAAAGTATTGATCAGTCTGAGAATTTAACTTGGGGACAGCTTGTTGGACAGTATAGTTCCTGCTGCAACGGCGTCTAAAAGGCTTGAGCCAGCCATGGCTTTGCTGCAGCTCCAGCAGCAGCCGCAGCAGAAACGGTGGTTTTTCATCGATTTTGAGGACGATGGGGCGATCTATGAGGTGGAGGTGGACATGGTAGGCTTGTATATTCAGCTCCCTAGGTCAGCATGATAACTGATAATGAATGAGAGATTTGTTTTAATAGTATTGCTTCATCAATTTAAGAGTATGGCCTATATTTCTGTCAGTGTCAGCCTACTACAGATACTTAATTTTGATATCAGCCTATACAGTCTATTCGCCAGTGAATAACAGTGGTAACACAGTAGAACTGCAGAGGAAACAGAACTGTAATACTGGTGTTAACTGGGTAATTGTTGTCATTATGTGCATTTTCATTTTATTTTAGTCAATTGTGAGTAACCAGCTCAGTAAATATTTTAGCCTTTTTCTCTATTAACCCAATTGTAACCTTCTGAAATAAGATATACTGACAATAACTGCTGTTTTTAAAATGTCTACTAACTGTAGTGTTTTTATTGAAAGAATGGCTCTTCTTTTCTTAAATGTTTGTAAAAGTTCAGGTCTCTCCATCCATCTGAGTACAGATTTGTTTCAGTATTAAGTGTCTGCTCCTTTTTCTCCAGAATATTGCTGCTTTTTTTTCCACTTGTATTGTGGAGGGAAAGCTTCAAAAACAGCAATCTGAACTTATCAGTGCTTTTGACAGTATGTTACTTTATATCTCATTCACTGCTGTCGCAGAGTGCCACTAATATGCTGCTACTAGAGCAGCAGGATTTATAAATTGCCCTGTAATGACGAGGTTGATCTCCCAGCATGGAGCTGCGGTTATGTAAGGTTTTGAATGAGGACGTGACGTTGGTCCTGTCCCAAGAGTCATTAAGTTCAAGGTGAAACTGTGATTTGTCAGTGGTTTTCATGCATGGTGTATGATCCCTGAATAGGCTGCAGTTGGTTTTCAAATTACATTTGGAATTTGATTAATTACTCCTATTAAAAAATGTGATCAACCATTCAGCTTTCTCTTAGCTCTATTAAAAAAATCTCTTTGGCTTTATTGAACGAGGCTGTGTTGTGTTTAGGTGCTGGACATTGGTGACAGCCTCGCCATCCCAGATGAATTCACAGAAGAGGAGAAGACGACTGGGTTGTGGTGGAAGCAGCTCTCAGCGGGGGCCATGGCAGGCGCCGTGTCCCGTACAGGAACCGCTCCGCTGGACAGAATGAAGGTGTTCATGCAGGTGAGACCAAATAAACTTCATGTTATTTATTTATTCTGTCTGATGCGCTTCATAGTAACAATGGTGCCAAACCAAACAAAGATAGACATTGTGGCATATTTTATATTCTCCTTTGCACACAGAAACAAAATTATCTCACAAAAACTACCAATGTCTAAATTATAAGCCCCCCTGATGCTAATAGTCAATAGTGCCTTCTTTTTGCTGGATAATAGGCTGAAGTCGTTTGCTGTACTTTTAAACAAGTCTCTGACAAGTCTCCTGAGGAATCCCAGCTCATTCTTTTTAGGCCAATCTCTCAAGCTCCTCCAGATTTGATGATCTTCTGGTGTGGAACTCATAGATTTTCAGTGGGGTTTAAGTCAGGGCTTTGTGGAGGCCACTCAATAACGCTCACTTTGGTCTTCTGGAGGTAGTTCTTCACCAGGAGCCACGTATGTTTTTGGTCGTTGACGTGTTGAAAGACAATGTGACGACCCAGACCCAGGTTTGCTGTTGACTGCTTCAGCCTTTTCTTTTTAGCTCTTCAAATATCCTTCTCTCTCTCTCCTCATGATTCATTCCACCTTTTTGAGATTCCCAGTTCCAGACGTACTGAAGCATCCCTGCAGCATAATATTCCCACTGCCATGTTTCACTGTGGGGACGGTGTTCTTTGGGTGACACCCATCTCCCTTCTTTCGCCAAACATAAGCAACATATGGCCAAAGAGCACTAGTTTGGTCTCATTGGACCAAAGGACACACTTCCAGTAGGCATAATCTTTCTCCATGTAGTCTTTAGCTTACTTCAGTCTAGCTTGAAGATGTCTCTTCTGCAGAAGTGGATTTTTTCTTCGTCCATTCCTGTGCAGGACTCTAGTGATTGTCTTCTTCGAGACTACTATTCCTGACTTGTTTAAGTCCTTCACTAGTATCTTGGCAGTTGTTCTGGGGTCTTTAGACACATCTCTCACTAGTTTTCTTTCATGAGTCTTTGAAATCTTTCTCTTCCTACCTCTACCAGGCCTGTTCTGTTCTGTGTGGCTCTCTTTAAATTTCTTGATTATACTTCTCACTCCAGTTCTTGACATGTGGAAACGCTGTGATAACTTTGTTGATCCTTCTCCTGCTTTGTGAGCATCTGCAATTATTTATCCCAAGTCTAAACTGATGTTTTTTTCTAGCTCAAACCCTTCCTGAGGTTTTTATTCTGTGTGTAAATTGATGTTTGGAAAAGCTGGCAGGTTTTCCTGTTTCCACATAAGCTAATAATTTTCATGTTAACAATGTCACCATGTTAATTATATTGTTTTGGGTTGGAGAGGTTGATGGAGAGCTCCACAGCAGCTATCTTTCCCCCAAAGTCTGCTAGTATCAGTTCTGATTTAAGTTGGGCTTGTAAAAATTTAGATAAAGTTTGAAATAGCTCGGTTCCGGGATAAAATTGTCATGCACAGTTGTATAACTCCACATGCTGAATGAGCTTTCCTCTGTTGTTAGCTTAAACATCCCAGCAGTACACTATGGATTTGGGAGAATATTGGGCCAAAAAAGTTATAATAAATCTCTTCCTGTATTTTCCAGGTGCACGCCTCTAAAAGCAACAAGATCAGCCTTGTCGGCGGTTTTAAGCAAATGTTAAAGGAAGGAGGCCTGACGTCTCTGTGGAGAGGAAACGGCATCAATGTGTTGAAAATCGCACCCGAGACCGCCATTAAGTTTATGGCCTATGAGCAGGTAAATCCATTGATTAATTGATTGATTATGTCTTTATTTTGAACATGTGAAAAAAACAAAACAATAATAATGACAAAAAAAGACAATAGCTTCCATCAGGAAACACTCAGTTTACATTAGCAAAAAGTACCCCTACATGTGTATCCCAACCCTTTTTACCATTGCTATCAGTCAGCAGCCTGTGATTGATGAATTTTTAACATAATTTCAAATAATTTTGGGGTACTGAAATCACTTTTTCTTCTCTTATGTTATAGTTTCTTTATTCTTTCATCTTTTAGTTATTTTTTTATTGGATTTTTTAGTCTGAATTGAATAAAACATGCAGACATACTGCAATAACAACACCCCAAGATTCACAGTTTAAAGAGAATGCATGCCAATATATATGCCTTTAAAACACAAGGTAACATTTCAAGCAGGTGGCACCTTTGAAAACAGTGGTAAATGGACTAGAGCTTGTATAGCGCTTTTATAGTTTTCAGACTACTCAAAAAACTTTTTAACACCTACCCATTCAAGCACTGACAGTGGAGGTTGCTATAAAGAGTGACCTTCTGTGTTAACTAATCCCATTTATTCAAATTCACATGTCGCTGACGCAGCAGTGGGAGTAATTTGGGGTTAAGTGTCTTGCCACATGGACATAATGAAAACAGACACAGGAGAGCTAAATTAAAAGCTATTTGAAGGTGATTTATGCAGACTTAAATGGTCGTTCACTTTTCCTGCCATGCCCACTTATTTCTGTGCTTCTTCAGTATAAAAAGCTTCTGTCCAGTGAGCCTGGGAAGGTGAAAACCCACGAGAGGTTCATGGCTGGATCACTGGCTGGAGCCACGGCACAAACGGCCATCTACCCCATGGAGGTAAACACAGATGGAGGGATTTATTCATATTTCTGTTTTATTGTTTGTTAATGTGAAAAGGTGGCATTTTCCCCATCATTTTTCTGTCTTTTTGTCTTTTTTAAAAGTCCTTGCAATGTAGTCTTTGGACTAAATTTGTGTAGTATGAACATGACATGTAAGAGAATGAAAATGTCTGTCCTTTAATAACGTATTTAAACTTTGATGTTTATCCAGTTTTCTATATATGGAAAAGCATCAGGGAAAGAAACTAGGAGGTGATAGAAGTGTAAAGGACCTTTAGAGCTTCAGAATAGCACCAAGCCTGCCAACATGTAGGTGTTAAACTTCATGCAAAATCTGTGTTTTTGGGGTTTATACACTTTCAACCACAAAGGCTTGATAACCAGGCATATAAAGCACGGCATTTGCATCCTCTGTTGACCGTGAATGACCAGTTAGTTTGACTTAAATGTGCTTAAAACATATCAGAGTATTGAGGATTTTTTCCAAGCTAAAAAAGGTATTAATAATTCCACATTGATTAGCTCATTTAACCATGACTAAAGCCTAACCAACATCAGTATGCCCAGTATATATAGCCTGTATGGGAAGAGGATTATCTACAGAGTGGTTTTTATCATTTTTTTCATGACTGATAACCTTTACACATTTCATATTTTGTGCTGATCCTGCAGCACACATCTTTGCTGCATGAAAAACTACAAATTTGTATCCATTGGTCTATATTCAACATTTGGAATCAATAAAGAGAGATGCAAACATGCTCAGCTTTAATCAGACAGTAGGCTGTGTACTGAGCTGCTGGAAACCCAAGTGTCAGCTGAAGTGTCTCCTGCTCTTAAATGACTTCACTGATCCTGTTTCAGGTGATGAAAACCCGCCTGACCCTGAGGAAGACCGGACAATACTCAGGAATGTTTGACTGTGCCAAGAAAATCCTGCAGAAGGAGGGAGTGAAGGCATTTTACAAGGGCTACGTTCCCAATATTCTGGGTATCATCCCCTACGCTGGCATAGATCTGGCAGTTTATGAGGTTTGTAAATGCATGATTTTTCCATTTAGTAGATACAGGTATAAAGATCCACCTACTTATAGAACAATATCTAACTTAAAACAGTGAGGTTTTCCTCTTTGTAAGCTTTCTATAGTTTACATGATTGATTTTCTGAAATATTTTGCAGCTAATTCTTTCTCCCAAACTCAAAACCTGCTCCCTTTCCCATCTCAGAGCTTAAAAAACCTCTGGTTGTCTCACTACGCCAAAGACACGGCTAATCCCGGCGTTCTGGTCCTGCTTGGCTGTGGAACCATATCCAGCACGTGTGGACAGCTGGCCAGCTACCCTCTGGCTCTGATCAGAACCAGGATGCAGGCACAAGGTACAGAGAGCCAACCCTTACTCCAGATTTTGTAAACTTTTAATACAGCACTGTATGTATTTAGACAGGATATTGTCTTAACGGAGTGTGGTAAATATTGTATGAAACTGTCATAGTTAGTAAAAAATCACTTTCAATTTTAAAAAAGAAGATCAGGTGAAATGTAAATATTCTGTGATTGATTGATAAATAACTTAATTTGCTTTTCCTGCTTCTTGAATTCTACATAAAAATTGGCTATTAAAAGCTAGATAATATATTTTATACCGTACCTTTTTTTTTTTTTTTTTTTTGAGTACTCATGAGGGGCCATGTGGTAGGGTAGGTAGCATCAGTCCTGTCACTACATGGAGCTAGCATGTACAGATGCTGGGTATAAAAGTCGTGATGATATGGCTGCTAAAGGTCATGTGGCTGGATATGTTACTTGTTAGTGCAACATAGGAACAATATTGAGATTAGGCTCTCCTTTACTGAGTGCGTATCCTCTTATTATGGCACACGTAGTGTTTAGTGCCTTCTTTTGTTTAGTTAAAATAATCTTAAGTAATGTGATTTTCACAAATATGACTAGTTTTACTTTGAAACGTTTAGCACTGGATGCTACTCCTGTACTTTTACTGAATGTAAGGCTTTGAGTGCTTCCCCAGTCACTGGTGCCTCTGAATTAAACAAGAAGAGTCAAGCACTAACCAGCTTGCCATATTTGCTTCATTGACATCATTGTTAATCAGTTGGATGTTTAAATATCTTTTCTTTTGCTACCAGTTATTTCTAGAATAACTGAATGGCTCGTAAATGCGTTACTGAAATTATATCGACAACAACTTTAGACTTTGTAAAGTTCAAATGTTTTTTTCTGTGGTTAAGTCCATGTAAAAACAGGTCTGTCTGCAAGTAGTAAGTCAACTTAGTTTAGATGGTACAAAAACCCAAAGTGGAAAAAAATGTTCTCTCTGCCAAGTAAATATCAACAAAAAAGGAGAGAAATTTTGCTTAACCCTCGAAATTCTGAGATTGATCCCAGTTAAAAATGTTAATCGAATGACAGCCCTGTTTTTATTATAACCCATCTGGTACTTTCTGTTTTGTTTGGTCTCATTATGGAGAAAGTTTTTGTAGTTTGCACAGCAGGGCAGGGCTGAGTTAAGCAGTTAGTAGTTACATCACTTCCTGTTGAGTCAGGCACGCTGATTTGATTTAATTAGGAGGTCGAAGCTTTGTTGTGTTGGCCTTTGTCAAATCACATCCTCCTCAGTCACACTCCAGCACAGATAAACTCCGTCTGACGTCATGGCTGAAGCTCCCTTCGTTAAGGTGACAGGTTATAATAAAGCAGCAGGCTGTGGGATGAACTCCCCTCACTCACATGGAAACAGGAACATCATATGACCACGATTTTAGGTCACACAGTAACTTCAGAAAAATAAAACCATTACACACGATTCTTAAACAGATTTGGTGACATTTTTGAACTTATTCCTATTTCATCTGATGTAATCAACTCCCTAATTTTTTCAAATTTTTGCAATCATATAAGACTTCACCATAAATAAAACACATTTTCCATTCAAAGTCTTAAAATTAGATGCTGATCAGCATCTAATTTTAATGCTAATTTGCTAATTTAATGCTAATCAATTTTTTTTTCAGTTTTTTCATGTTGCTGCCTGATGCTAAAATTGTTTAAAGTCATCTTTTTTCCTTTTAATCTACACTCACTATCCAATAATGACAAAGTGAAAACAGAGTTTTGACATTTTTGCAAATGTATTCAAAAAACAAAATATCATATTGACAAAAGTATTCACAGCCTTTACTTAGTACCTGGTTGAAGCACTCTGGCTGCAATTACAGGCTTTCTGAATCAACACAAGCTTTGCACACCCTTATTCTGGGATTTTCTGCCATTCTTCTTTACAGATCCTCTAAAGCTCATTCAGGTTGGATAGGGACCATCGTGCATGGCCATTTTAGGTCTCTCCAGAGATGTTGGATAGGGTTCAGTCAGGGCTCTGGCTGGGCCTCTCTAAGACATTCAGAGTTGTCCCTAAGCCACTTTTGTGTTGTCTTGGCTGTGTGCTCAGGGTCACTGTCTTGTTAGAAGGGGGACTTTCTGCTCAGTCTGAGGTCCTGAGTGCTGAAGAACAGGATATCTCTGTACCTCACTCCACTCAGTTTTCTCTCAACCCTGACCAGTCTCCCAATCCCTGCTACTGCCCCACCACCACACACACACACCCCCACACACACACACACACACACACACACACACACACACCCCACCCCCAAGCATGATGCTGCCACCACCATGCTTCACTGTTAGGATGGTACTGGGCAGGTGATCAGTAGTGCTTGGTTTCCTCCTGACATAATGTTTGGAATAGAGGCCAAACAGTTTAATCTTGGTTTCATCAGACTAGAGAATCTTATGTCTTGCACTTTGAAGAGTCCTTCAGGTGCCTTTTTACAAACTCCAAGCAGGATTTCATGTGTTTGGCACTGAGGAGAGGCTTTTGTCTAGCCACTCTATCATAAAGCCCAGATGGGTGGAGGGCTGCAATGATGTTTGTCCTTCTGGAACTTTGTCACATCTCCACACAGGATCTCTGGAGCTCAGTCAGAGTGACCTTCAGGTTCTTGGTTGCCTCTCTTACTGAAAGGCTCTTCTCCCCCAGTTGTGTGGTTTAGCCAGGCTGTTGGAAGAGTCCTTTTTGTGCCAAACTTCTTCCATTTGAGAATTCTGGAGGCCACTGTGCTCTTGGGGACCTTCAGTGCAGCAGCAGTCTTTTTTGTAGCCTTCCCCAGATCTGTGCCTTGCAACAATCCTGTCTCTGAGCTCTGCAGGCAGCTCCTTTGACCTCATGGCTTGGTTTCGCTCTGATATGCATTGACAGTTGTGAGACCTTCTATGGAGCGGTGTGTGCCTTTTCATATCATGTCCAGTCAATTTAATTTACCACAGGTGGACTCCATTCAAGGTGTAGAAACATCTCAGCAGAGAAATGGTAGGAACCTGAGCTAAATTTTAAGTGTTTTTTTTTTTTGTAAAGGGTCTGAATACTAATACCAATGTGATATTCCAGTTTATACAGGAAAGCCTTTGTGATTTTCGGAACCCTAAAGCAATGGCATCAGTTATTGTACTGAACAGGTATCTCTTTGGCAAGAATCCACCCGTATCAACATTTCATGCTGTTTTTTTCTACCTTTTCTTGTGTTTTCAGCTTCTTTGGAGGGCTCGGAGCAGCTGCCCATGAACCTGATGGTGAAGAAGATTGTAGAAAAGGAAGGCTTCTTTGGACTTTACCGTGGCATCTTACCCAATTTCATGAAGGTCATACCGGCCGTCAGCATCAGCTACGTGGTGTATGAGTACATGCGGTCTGGCCTGGGGATTCAAAAGTAGATGCCCAGTAGGTTTCTGTGAGCATTTAAGAGGACATGCAGCATTTTTATTATTTCAATTTAAACAGTCATGGCAGAATTTGTTACCTAAAAATCACCAAGACTCAAACTGCTGCAGACGGATGCATTGCAGAAGTTTTTAGAGTGTATGCTGGGCTTTGGCTAAACTGTTGAGCCATTCTAGAAAGATACTGTTTACAAATTCCTGCAGCACTCACACAGAGCTTATAATGATAAATAAGACTTCTACAATGTATCTGACTGTGTACATTAACAAATACAGCCACAGGTTTAAGGCAACTGTCAGTCTAAGGGCAAAGTTTGGTCAATTTACTCACTTTCTGCAACCAAAGAGGTGGATGGCAACAAACTGATGACCAAAAGCAACTGGTATAGGTTAATTTTAAAATCAAGGCATGCTGGTTTTCTTTTGTATAATTGTTAAATTGGTAGAAATGTCATGTTTTTATATCAGCAATGTTAAGAGTTGATCGTTTTATGTCAGTGCACCAGAATTATGTCACACTTTATTTTAATATTAGACCAAAAAGCACCTTATTGTACCCATTCAAAAGAGGAACACTTACTGAAGAGGGATTTTTTCAAGTGAGAACAAAAGTTATACATGTCTTTCAAACATAGATCTCAAAATATAAGCAAGATGTCACTGGTGGGTGAAGATTTTCACCTACAGATCTGATGCAAAATTTGAAGTGCAATACTGTGTTTACTCTTCACTGATTTACACTCTTATCTGTGCTTCAGGCTAATGGATTTCACTCCAGTGTTTTTGGTACCACAAAGGTCTCTTTTGTATGTTAGCCATCATTGGAGCACTTTTAAGGAGCTTGGTGAACAGAAGAGTAAAGTGCCTTATATGTTTTTTCACCCCCCCTTCATTTTTTCTTGCCTTTTTCCCAATATTTGATTAATTAGATGCTGGTGTTTCCGTTAATAAAAACATTTGAATACAGCGAAGCATGGTCAGTGCATTTATTTTCAACTAAGCATGGTTTGATGTTTGTCCTGTGTGAACTTTAGAAAGTACTGGACAAAGCCTGAGCAACATCAGGCACCCTGTTACTTTGGAGTTCAATCTGCAGTTGCTGCTTTGTTTGCACTTCCTGCTGTTCTTTATATTTGGTGGTGTGTCTGTTCTGGGATCCTGCTGCCCTTCCACCAGCCTATGTGGAAAGCATCAAGCAGGAACATGTGCTGTTCCTGCCTTTCCCGTGCCTACAAGGAAAGTCTGAGGCAGGGAGGGAAGCAGCAAAAAACCCAGAGCATAGCAGGCATCAATGACATTGATTAGGTCAGAAGCAATAATAAAGGAGGAGCTGGGGTGGAGTAGGGTTGCAAAAAGCAGCTTGCAGAAGGAGCAGCAGAGTGTAGCCAGGCTAGAGGGGTTTAAACATGGCAGCATCAGTGCAGTTAGACAGTAGTGTGCTTAGAGTCAATCAGGTGGCAGTCAGCTGATGAGGGCTTGCATGAGATCAGCTGATCTCAATTATAAGGCAGCATTTGACTCTGGCCTGCCTGGACTTAGACTATACACTTGATATAAATATGCAGCGGTGGAAGATAACTACTTACACTAACATGTTATTATAATAGAGTGTCTTTTTTGAGTGTTTTTTACTGTTTTGAGCAGTTTTTAAAATCATCAATTCTATTATTACTTTACACTTTTATGGAAGTATTGTACTTCACTTCTGTTTAAACAGCATCAGCTATACAGCAAAAAGTTTTAAACTAAATTACAAAAAAAGGAAGTCTATGGTTTCCACCAGCTTCATGAAACCGGCCAGCTGTTTGTTTTACAGGTTTTGCATGCCGTTCAGAAACACACAGAGAGAAAAGCTCAATATCTGACTTCAACCCTCAGCCCTATCTCTACATTTTGCATGTCCGTGTCCCAATTCTTGCTGGAATAGAGTAGGGTATGTGCCAGGGACACGTCAAATGGAGGTACACGCATAACCAAGAGTTAGGGAATATTTGGTCAAAAAACGAAACAGTGTTTGCTAATTATGCATGAATTTCTTTTAAAACAGCTGCCATTGGTGGTTAGCCGCTACAGTTTGCCACTGGGAGAATTGGGATTAGAAACTGAGCTGGGTTTTTTTCTATTTCCTGTAGTACCTTAAGTTCCACCCATAATAACTACAGTAGAGCACCTGGAAAAAGGTGGATGGTTGGAAATTCGTATTCTCCACAGTCCTTGTGCAGTGTGCGGCTTTAAAAGAATTAACTATCCCAACCATAACCATCTTTGAATCAGATTGTGAATGTTTAATTTTGCTGTAGAAAAATCAGCAGTTTAACTTTAGTTGTTTGTGACTTCCTATGCTTCTGCCACGAGCCTCAAGTGGACGCTTGAGGAACTGCAGTGTTTCTGCATTGGCTTCATTTCAGGCGCTGAGGTTGCTCCTTGATCCAACATATCATTTTAAGTATTTGGCCAAAATTTTTTAAATCTAGTTCTGTGTAAAAAGGTGTCAGTGCAGCCCTGTGTTGTGGTTTCTCTGTGTTTGACCTCTGAGGCTTTAAGCACAGATTACTCCAGTTTAGATCTACGTAACACCTCTTTTTCCTAGTGATGGAAACACTCCTGTCTTGAGCTGTCTGATCCTTGGCACGTAAAAGGACTCAGTGACAGTGGCTCTGCTTATTTGTGGCATTGCTCTTAAAGAAAAGTGTTCTCCAGCCGTCTAGTTCCAGCAAAGATTAACTTTTTGATAACTACTGAGTTTTGAATAATTACAAAAAAAATTTAATGACCTCAAAGTTTCTGCTTAAACTTGTTGCAGAAAGTTTTAGCTGGTTATTTAACAAACTGACATTAATACTGAAACATTCAATGAGCTAAAAAAATAAAAACATGCCATCTTCCTTATATGGGTTATTCAGCATTTTTCATCAGACATGGTCATTTAAAGTTCTTAACTGATCCGGCCACAGGACCCACCAGTCTGTCTTACGACTGATTGCGACCCAAGTTTCCAAAAATGTTTAACAATGCATTTATTTAATTGAGTATGTTGCAGTTTGGAGCACGACTGGACCAAAACACCTGATATAAAAAAGAATAGGGGCAAAACTGAAACATTTTATACCCTCTTTCCCCATCATTATGTCAATTTTTGCCAGTTTTACAGAGAACTTGAAAAATTACTTCATTATCATGGGAACAGTAGCCAGTGACTGCAAGAACTGGAGATAAATTGGTTGAAATATTGATCAAACATTTAAATGTACCCAATTTCACAGTAAAATAGGGTAAAATTAATGGTATCAATGCATGTCCAATAAGAACTTCAGGACTTTAGCCCCCATTTTTGGGTCCTGACCCACCAGTTGAGAACCACTTATTTAAAAGAACCCATCATATTAAGACACACTGACTTAATTAAATTAATATTATTGTACTTGTATGTATGTTGTAAAAGGAACAAACTTGATCAGTACTTTTTGGAGAAATCTTTCTTTTAGTGGATGTTCACAGGGCCTTCAAACCTTTGAGCCATTGAATGCCATTGAACTCGACCTTGGATGGATGTGTGTGTGGATGTGTCAAGACTGACTCTTGCACATCGGGCTTTGTAATGAATCCTTAGCACCGACAAGCATGCCTAAAATGTAACTGTATATATAAAAAACATAAAACTTAATCCAGAAGATAATCTATTTTGATATGAAGGGTTCACTTTAAGACTGTGCAGTCTTTGAGAAATGCACTTTAGAGATCAAAATTAAAGGATACTAGTTTTAGTCTAAATATACAACACCAAAGTTTCTCACAGGGGCTCTAAAGTGTATGTTTATCTTTCTCCAGTTTCTAAGACAAAAATGTCAGTTTAAGTAATCAGATTAAAAGAAAGCATTTTTTCAATGTGTCAAAAGATGTAAGTAGCAACTGATAATAGTGCAAAAACATGACAATGAAAACTGATTATTTTTTTAAATGTCTGCAATTTTTATTCATTTTTCTCCCAGTGTCTGATTTTTTAAATCAGGGCTGTACCCATTAAAGATGGGAGAAAAAAAGACTATTGTCACAAGAGGATTTGTGTTTTCACATACACAAAACTCCTGAAAACTTCCTGAAATTTTCAGGCTGTTTTTTAATGGTGTTGAGCAGCATGAGCTTTCAGCTGATTTCTTCAGCTGGTGACTGACTGTTTTATAAATTTGCTTTAAAAATAACGAGGATGCTTTCCAAAACAAAGGTTTGAGTGTACATAATGACATTACTTTGGTAAATACAGTGGGAGGTTTAAGAAGAAAAAAAAAACCATACAACTTTTGATAGGAAAGGAAACAAAATATTTTGAGACCGCTGTGACTGAGAGGAAGGAAGAGGAGTGTTTTACTCAAAATAATATAACTATGAACCTGGACTCTAACAGCTGACCATTTCAGAAAATGGAACTTCAGTTTACATTGGATAATATTTAATTCATAATTAATCAGTATGTGACCACTGTAACCAGTGTCAAACTCTGTTGCTCGTCCGCCATTTCCATGTCAGTCCTTTTTTCAATAAGGCAGAAATAGTCTCCTGCTTTGAGACTCATGTAGGAACAATTAAAGATCTGAGAAGCAACCAGTCTGAACTATTGAAGAAATGTTCAGGAGTCCACATATGAAAAAGGCATTTATGTGACTGGTATCTTGTTCTACATTTCAGTCTATTTTGTTCTAGTCTTTTGATATATGGCAGTTCCTCTTTTATTTTGGTGACTCTGATTCAGGAGTGCAAGCATTTGCATGACAGTGCCTGCAGTGTGCTAGCGATGTGATGGATTGCATCAGCATTCTAAAAAGTTTCTCTTCATGAGCGTGCTGTTCCCGCTGCATCTTCAGGAGTAGCTCCTCGTCCCGACTATTGTTGCTCAAAGCAGCGGTGAAGGCTTCCAGGGCTGTCTCGAATTTTGACTTCTTCTTGCGGGTTGAGCCTCTGCTAAAGGAAAGACGTCTCTTGCAGGGCCGGGATGATGCAGACGGAGAAGCCTGAGATGATGAAGCTGAGGGAATTTCTTGTCCTGTGATATCTGCAAACACAAACAAGAAAAAAAGATGTTACTGCTAGTTCTAAGATGGTTGAAATTCACAGGAAAAACCGAATACATTCATATTTCAACTCAGATGCCATGAATAAGGAGAGATAGAGAAACAGCACACTGATTTAGATGAATGAGAGTGCTGGTGTATACTATTTCTAGAAAAAAGTCAGAGAGAAATGTTATCTCCTGATTGTTTCACAGCGATTACACACTGTAGAAGTTAAAAACACACATAACCTCTGTGCAGTTATAAACAAAATTCAGGATTTTGTTTTGACTGATGCAGCTCCTCCCTGCCTGCTGAGCATCTCTCTGCACCGCCCTCTGTCAAAGCCTTGTTCCTTGCTGTTTGTTTATTTTACTGGTTGGCAAATATTTTTTATTAATCAAGTCTTTCTAGCGTCTCACAAAGATGCATTAACTTGAGTGTCTGTTACAGACAGAAAGAGAGGCAGAGGTGAGCGACAGCAATGTCTGCTGGTGCCTAAAAGTTTCCTTTGACATCCCAACCTGCAGACTAATGACTGCTTCACAGGCCTGCATAAACACAGACGCCCATAAAAGGAGCTCAATAGGAAGAGAACAGAAATGGCAGAGTACACAATCATCGCAGACAGGTCTTCACATTTATTTATGATCATTTAGAGGAAATATTTGATTTTAAAAAGGCCCAATACAAATTTTCAGGAAAGTCTTTTTTATGCTGCCTTTTATTGCAATAAACAGCTGTCAAGTTTTGGCATGTGTTTACTTGTTAGTGAACCTTTCTTTAGTGCAGGTTGTGAGTACTGAAACAGATATCAATATTGTTTCATTTTAACTGGTATCTTACTGAAAAAGAAAATTCTGGTATAATGGCATGTGTGATGCAAGAATGTTGGGAGAAACAAAGTAGAATAATATATAAAGAATGTAAGAGGTATTAAATAAAAGAAATTTATTCAATCTTCAATCCTGAGTCTTTGTAAAATTGAAAAACTGTAAAAATCGTGGTCATCCGCTCAATATCATGCATATCTTATTGTGAGTTCAGTGTTTTGTTGCATCTCTATCTAACCAGCAGGTGCTTGTTTATCTGACCATGGAGCATATCTTATTCTGCTTTTTAATGGAGTTTGTTTAAAATGCATGTTGTATAGACTATGTAAAAAATGTCACTGAGATGCTCACCATCTCTTCGGCCGTCCTCAGTCCGTGTTTCCGCTGTTATTTGGACCCTCTCCGTGGTGACTGGCTCTGTGTCTTCCTCTGTTTTAATTTGAAGAGGTTCAAATTCACCTCCAATAATCTTTGACTCCAGGAAATCCTCCTCAGGCGCTGGTTTTACCTCCTGTGTTTGGTATTGGAGAGGCTCATCTTCATTACCGTCCAGTTCAGAGTCCAGGACCTCTCCTTCAGCGGGATAGAAAGCAGGTTGGTCTCCTAAAACATTATGTAATTCATCGAAAAAGGGCCAAGATAATTTGTCACGGCCGGTGTTGTTATTTGATTCTTTTTCCTTCCTGTACATTGACTTTAAATGTTTAATTTTACGTTGACACTGTTTCCATGAACGCTCGAAGCCATTGTTCACCATATCCCGAGAAATCTCCTCATAAATGGACCGGTTACGGTACGTGTCCTTCAGCTTTTCCTGGATTGTACCTTCAGACCAAAGAGAAATAAGGCAGTGAGTTTCCTTCACACTCCAGCCACGAATATCCATGATGCTGTGTTTATCTTCTGCAGCGATGGGACGGTTTCTTTTTCCTTCGCGCGTTAATATGACGTCATTTATGTATACAAAAGGACGTACTTCCGCTTGTCAAGGGAACGTCTTCAGGACATGCAAGGCAATAACACATTTTTATTTAAACACAAACACAAGTGCAGACCGACTAAATAAACATTTAAACGATGTAATAAACGTTTTTAAAAACAGTTTTATCGATCAATCTTTGTTTATATTGCACAGTTTACAAAGACGGTAGGACTAGACCGTAATATTAATAATAATAACAATAATAATAATAATAATAATAAATATGATGATGATGATTATATTTTATAATAGTAATGGACTTAAAATGAAAAATATTTCCCATAATCGTCAAGATTAATACATAAACAGTCATGAAAAAGTTCACTTTGTAATGATGAATCTATAATATACATAAGATTCACAACTTAAATAATTATTTAATTGTAGGAAAAACAAAAAAAAACTTGTCATGATGTCCTAATTTTTTGAGATGTACCTTAAATAAGGATCGCCATCCCCTTAAGTGAAGTAATCAGTGGTAGCCATATTGAGCAATAGGAAAACAGTGCTTCTTTACCCTGGTTGAAAACAATGACACATTGTGTTGGCTGATTTGCACAAGCAGCAGTAAAATGAGCCAAACAGTGATCAGTGGAGACACAATGTTAATGTGCAGGGTGCGCTGTCTTCAAGCCTGTTTCTACCTTGCATTAGTAACCACCCTGGGTGATCTGATAACAAGCAGACAGGAGTGTGGGCATTTAACTTTGCATGGACACTGTGTCTCCCATGAGTACTTGAGGTGAGAATTCTCTCACCTGCCTCACATGCAAATAAGCACCTGTTGGTTCAAAAAGGCTGTTGTATGCTAGACTTTAAGAAGACAAATTGTGCTCAGGAAACATAGGGAGTGTCCTTTGATGGACTCAATAATAATTATAACTCACTCTGCTCATGAAATTGTTGTTAATATTAAGATTTTTTTCTTATAGTGGCTGTTTTTTGGCATTTCTAACTAAATCTCAAACAAAACCAGACAGGTTTTTCCTAATCCAAGGGGCAGAAATTTTCAACATAAACCCCCCTTTAAATATGATATCACAGTAAAAATAAAATTTTAATAAGACAGACGTGATTTTAGCATACAATTTAATCAGAGAATATCTTCTTTTCTGGATACACTGCATTTATAAGGAGAGTGCAAACAAGAGAGAAAAATGCCACGGTGCTCAGGACAGCACGCAGGGCTTTGAACCAGCTGGGATAAGTGGGCAACAGAGACAGATCATAGTGCAGAGTGACTCCAAGTGCCATGATAACCATAGTTCCTGCAGAAATGATGCTGTCACTCATCAGCATGGTCACCCATGCTAACAGAGAAGGGACCACGCTGTTAGCCAGGTTTATCCAGTCAGGTTTAGCCAGACTGCTCTCAGGAAGTGCGAATCCCCAGCGAGCTCCACCCAGGAAGGAAACGATGGATGCTCCGTAGGCCAGCTGAGCATAGGCCAGCTCTGGACAATAGCTCTCAGTCACAGCCATAAACAGAGTGGGAGTGACAAATGGGATCAGCCCTGCAAACCCCAGGTACAGAGCAGGTTTGGGACTCTTCCACAAGTCCTTCATGTCATAGCGCAGCAGGTCCAGCTCCCTGGGTGGAGGTTCAGGCAGGGGTCGTTTCTTCAGCCTCACAGCAGAAGAGTGAAAATGTCGGTTCCTCATAGCATAATTCTGGGTCATGTGGAGGAGCTCAGTCCTCCTGGAACCCTGAACAGCAGGACATTTAACTCTTCCATTATCCCAGTCTAAAAATGACAGCTTTATTGTTGAGGCCCAGCATGTCTGTGGGGGGCTTGATCCACAGATGGGAGCTGATGTCCAGCATCTTTGTGGAGGCCTCGCCCAGTGCCTTACCTGAGGAGATATTAACATTAAATGTAAACATACATTTCTAAGGTAATAAATTGTAAGATTAGTGAATAACTGAGTCACAAAATGTTTGTACCTGCTGGGCTGCAAGAGAGCTTCTTCTAAGAATGGCAGAGAGCATCTGATGATAGAAGTACACACAGCCAAGGTTAATACCATACAGTTAAGGCTCAGTGACTCAAGACTTGAAGAAGAAGACAGAAAGTGTGCATCAACAGTAGTGCCGCACAATTAATCTAATCACAATCACAAAGCCAGGGTGTGCAAGTCTATGATCATATAAAAGGCTGCAATTGTTTGTGCATTACGTATTACCCTAAAGGTTCACAAAATGCATGCAATAAGCCATTTAAGTTTACAACAGTGCTCTACATTTGCACTTTGTAGTAGTACCTTTGTTCTAAGAAAAAGGAAAAATGTTTATTTTTTGGAAAATTTTAAGTTATTTTGAAAGCAGTATTGTAGAGGCTTTCAGGTTTTGTATTTTTTTAAAGCCACTTAATATTTGTATGTTTTGGGTTGAGTAATACACACTTCAAAAATGTCATTCCCTATTCACTATCAATGCAGTTTCCTTGATAACCAAGCAGGTAGACAAATGATACCTTGTAGTGCACATTGTTATCAACATGATTTCAGTATCAGAAGCAATTCACTCAAAAAGTGAATTGTCACATCAGCAAATAAAAAAATTCTGATATTTACGACCAATATTTTTAGGTTTGCTGATATTGGCAAACTAATTTTGGCCAGTACTGATACCCATGTTTAATGTAGTTCAGACCTAACACATCAGTCCTTCCCAGACAGTTTGAAGTTTTAGGATGTATCATTAAATTAACAAATTTCAGTCCTTGAAACAGACTCAGGAATGATGTTAGGAATGATGATGGATAAAGTCAAAGACATCAGGTGATGTAGGTCTTTTCGTTCAGCCTCAAACTCCACAAACTCATTTGTCCTTATAGCTAGTATTTACAGCTAATACAGGCAAAATTTTACAGCCAAAATATCGTCATATCTGCTTATACCAACAACTTTTTCAGCTAATATCTGCCAACACCGATATGGCAATAACAACATGCATTCCTAGGTATTCTGGCTATAAAAAGTTGCCTATATCAGCTGTAAATGTTGGCCATGTGAACAAATAAGTTAGTAGAGTTTAAGCAGGACAAAAAAGCCTACTTCTGCTGAAGTCTTTTACTTTATTCATCCTCTTTCTTTACACTTTAAAGTGTGTTTTATGGGCTGGAATTTGTATTTCATCTTGGATTAAAAATTGTCAGGACTGAAGTGTTAGGTCTGACCCACATTCAAATATCAGTATCAATATCAGTATAGGCTAAAATTAATTGTAAATATTGGCGTATCGGATATTGGTAATTATTATATATAGGGGAAAACTTATGATATTATTTTTGTATTATATTTTATTTGCAATTGCAATGTGTTCAGTACAATCGCAACCAAATTGTGAAGCACTAAAAGGTAAATGAATGCATTATACTACAGGACTTAACAAAAGACGATCTTATTTATAGTACGAAAATATTTTATTTTCAATGCAAATCTAAGAAAAAACAAAAAAGAATAGAACAGGCATGTAAAAATATATGACTATTATGTTTAAGTTGAGTTTGTAGTAGGCAGAGAAAAAGCAGAATAAATGTATGTAACAAAATGTATATTGGTGAATAAGCGCATACCGTTGTTACAGGCAAAGCAGCTATTTAATTCACAAACAAATGACGCAACTCTGTTGTTGAGACAGTTACAGAAATAAAGGAAAAGTACAACTACACCGACCCACACTGCACAGATCGGTGTGCTGGTTGAAGACGGACCGTGTTAACTGCTTCCTTTGGTTGCCACAGTGACAATGGTTGTTAAAAAGTCCAAATAATTGACTCTTTGATTATTTTTTGATTTGATACATGTATAATACATATAATTTAAAATTTTAATTAAATGAGATAACAATAAGACAAGTATTCGCCACAGCTCTTAAATTCACTGACATCTGGTGTGACTACGACAGCCGGAACGGAAGTCACCGGTTAACATGGTCACACGTCACATCGTAACACTGGCTAACGTTAAGCGAGACCACGCTAACAACAACAGTACCGGGCAAGCTAATAGCAAATTTAACTGGGTCAATGACAGTCTCAGCACTGAATGACTACATAAAACCACGTTACTTAAAGAAACTAGTCATAATTACCACTGTGTCAGGACGAAAATTTCATACTTCACCCTGTTGTTTTTCCACAGGGTCACCTGTCAAATGAAGCACGTTGGTACGCACGTTTATTGCTTCCGTGTTCGATGAAAGGCGTCATTTAAGTGCAGTTCCACTAGTATAACAGCATTGTTCCATGTTATGAAGAGAAGGCCTAGTAAATCACTCTAATAGATAAAAGTTAATGAAATAGAAATAAATAAAAGTTTAAATGTATCGTGGACTCAGGATGTTTGGGGGCACAGATGAAAATGAGAAAGAAAGGGCACCAGCTGTGTGTATTGTTTAAAAAGTTGTAAAACATTCATAGCGTGGAGTACTTTGATATTCTGGTTATGGATGTGATTATAACCACTACACCTCTAAAAAAAAAGAGACTAGGAATTGTGAACCACTTCATGACTGGTTTAATAAAGATACACAAGGGAGGATATCACTGAAAATGAACTTTAAACCAAGGAGCTTACTTCATTGAATTTCTCCACTATTGAATATGTGGTTTCATCCACTGAGAGGATACCCTAGTCACTTACAGGAAGACCTGGAAGACACAGCATCCCCTTACTGTCCACTGGAAAGGCAGCTTGGAGGACTATATATCATGTATTGCACATTTAAAGGCAGCCTTGTCATGAAGCAAATTTTCTCCACTTAGAGGGCACTAAGCCAAATTTTGTTGATGTTCAGGGCATTTTGGAAGCAATTTGTCAGCTTGTCCACTTCCAGGTCAAATTTGCCTAATTACAGGGAAACAAAGAGGGCAATTTGTCAAATTTTGTCTGCATAGAGGGCACCAGAGGGCAATTTTCCATTTGTTATTCCCACTCAAAATGCACCACAGAGGGCAATTTTCCAATTTTTTTCCACTTAAAGGGCACCAAACAGGGTGCTCCATTGGGTTTATACCAGAGTGATACCAGAAGTGATATTGATTTAATGTTTATTAGTTAAACAAAATGACTATAACAATGGGGTTAAGGAAATATGAAAAGGTTGTATTTTTCACTAAACCACATTAATAATATATCAGATGATGGTTAAAAAACATTGTATTCCCCCTTTAAAATTGATCATTCAATGTCAACATTCAGGGTTGAGACATCAAGAGCACTCTGCTCCTTTTGTGGCATTTATGCTGCTTGAAAAGACCTCTTTTCCTCAGGTCCCACTCTTTTTTTTATCCATGTTTCCCTTCTTATTTATTTAATAATCCAGCTATAATGTTTCCTTACATTTGAAAAAAAGTAATTGGAGTTAGGATTTGATTAACTATCCATACACTGGGCCTGATTAGGCCCAGTGTATGGATATTTAATTTGATTTGAACAAAAAGTTATTAAGATTGGGGAGCAGATGGCCTGGTAGTGTGCCCCTGGTTTGAATCTGACCTGTGGCGCTTCCCTGCATGTCTCTCCCCAACTTTCTCATCTCTCTTTCCGATTCTGTCCACTGTCCTCCTTTATCATTAAAGGCACTAAAAGCCCAAAAATAAATCTTTAAAAAAGTCATTAAGGTCAGTATTTATCAGACTTAGAGAAATATATTCTTTAATGATACAGCAGACAAGTTAAGGCTCATGTGAAGACGCATTTTATACATAGCTGCATTAAAGACAAGAAAATATCACCTAAAAACAGATTTTTTCACAACACATTTGTTGTAATGGTGTTTAAAACAACTGTACCGTGTATTTTCAAAATAAAAATGCTGTTTAAGCAGTTTTTACTACCTTTTATATATATATATATTTTATAACAGTCTGTTTTTAGTACATGCTTGACTGCTTTTATGAACCTTTAGTCCCATCAGACTTGTGTGTTCATCACCAAAATGCCCAGAAGGGGTCAGTCACACAATATAAATCCACCCATACTTATCTCACTCTGCTTATCGCAGGCAGGGTCAGAAGTGCTGGAACAGATCCTAGCTGTCTGGGTGAGAGTTGGGTACACGTTGGACTGGTTACAGGGAACCACAGGGCTGACATGTACAGAGAAACATGTCACATTCACACCTATGGGCAATTTAGAGTCACCAATACCCCTAACAAGTGTGTTTTATTTTAGCCTTTGGGAGGACGCTGGAATATGCAGACTCCACACAGAGTCCTGTCTGATGGGATTCAAACCAGGACTGTGAGGTGACAGCACCACCATGCAGTCCCTCTAAATAAATATTTTCAGAAATATTTTATTGTCAACAGTTCTTTTGATTTTTAATGCAAGCAGCTTCTTCTAGATCAAAAAACATATAAACCTGTAATTGCTTGCTCTCATCCTGTCTTATGCTCCCACTTATACTTATCAATATATATTAAAACTCAGATGTTTATTTATCAGTATAGCTAAATGATAAAAAAAAAAAGATTAAATATGCATAATGTGGAAAGTTAAATATTGAAAACAGGATTACATGTGCAGACCATAAATGACAGCAGACATACATAAAGATGAGATAAGGAGTCAATAGTGTTTTCCATAGAGTGCTGAAAGGGAAATCTTTAAACAAGGGCTCTGTCATTTCACACATGTTGGTAAAAGGTACACACAATGTAATCAATGAGCCCTTTTGCACAATCCTATAATAATTGCATAAAGAAAAATATACACGGCTATCCTGTAAGAATCAAGTGTGCAGCCTTCCTGCTTTTATAGATGAAGGATGTGTTCAGACTGCTCCGTCACTCTGGAAAAAAAACACATATATAAATAAATGAATAGATAAGTAAAAAAATAAAGATGAAAAATATGGTTTAGTCTTAAATTATAACTGTAGAACTATTCACAGTCACATGTTTCACATCATCTTGTAAATGAGTCATGGTCTGCACATCCCAAACATTATCTTGCTATAAAATACATCAGTGGTTCTCAGCTGGTGGGGTGGGACCCAAGAGTGGGTCATGAATGTGTGCTCAGAATAAAAGAACATGTGGCACACAGTTTTTGGTTTAAAAGACTATACATACATGCACTGGTGGACTCAATGAGATGGCAGGAGAGGCGATTGCTTCTCCCTTTAATGTTAAAAAAAACCCTGCAAAAGTTCCCTCTAAGATACCCCTTTGATGGATAAAACATGAAGTGCCCTTTGAACTGCCCTTTCAGGGTACAAAATGGGATAAAGTGCCCTCTAGGGCAGTGGTTCTCAAATGGTGTGGCAAGGTAAACCAATGTGCCTGGAGGCAAGTCAAGGTGCGCCTTGGGAATTTGTACCATGCCTGATTAATATGACTATACAACAACCAAATATACATTTACATGTTTGCTCTGGTATTTTGGGTTCTATCAATGATTGAGATAACCGCTGTGACAATATTAGCATTTTAAAACTTGCAATATAATATGGCATTAAAATGTCCAAAAATTGCACCGTCTCCTAGACAACTGAATATCCTTTGTGGTATTTTGTGTATTTTCTCTCTGTGCCTTTATTTCATATGTATTTTGAGTAATTTGGTGTAAAAAGAACTATTGATGGGTACAAAAAGGTTTGGATTTCCTATAGCAGATTGCTTGAATCAACAACTGTGGATAAGGCTGGTATGGCAAAAATTATGCAAAAACATACATGCCTTGTCCAAAATGTTGGAATAAGGCATGTCTAGGTGTGCACTGTGAATTTGAACAACTTTACATCAACAAAGGGTACAGTTTTGCATGGATATGGAGAAGGTGTGCCTTGAGCAAAAAATGTTTGAAAATCATTGCTCTAGGGTGTCCCTTCACTGCAAAACATGTGATGTAGGGAACTCCAGGGTGTCCTTTCAGTGCCTGAAACCTGATGTATACATCCTCACTTGTTTATGTTTGTGAAATGGTTAAATAGTCAATAATTCATCATCTGAACCTGGTTATTTCACTATAGAAATATACAACAACTTTTTTGTCTCTAATGCCCTGCCATATACAAAAGGTGCCCTTTTAATTATGTTGTCCTGATTCTGCCAGTTTGCATCAACATATTTTATTTTACTCCATATTAACATGATAATGAGTTAAATTATGGTGTTTTTTAACATCTTATCTTTTTTTTTCCATTATGGGATAAAAAAAAAAACTGTTTATCAAATGAAAGCATGTTAATTCCTCAAGATCTCTAGGAGATAGCAACATCGTCCTGCTGCAGACTGCATATCTCAGACACCACCCCTTGCACACCACTACGGTGAGATGCCGCCAGTGTCAGAATGGAAATACAGGCTAAAACTTTGAAAATAAAATCTGATTAAACTTCCGTTAAAGGCTGAGGTAAGAGTTAGGCTACCAAAAGGTGCAAGGTGAAAACCTGACCTGATGTTCCTGATTGCAGATTGTTTAATTAAACAGTCTGCTTACAGGACAAAAGCTTGTCTACCATGAAAATAATCTATCCTAGCTCACATAGCTGGGGTAAAGCTTACGAAGTGATGTTAGCTACGTAAGCTACATTTCAGGTTAGATACCGACCCCTCCACAGCAGCCGCAGCAGTCTCCACAGATCGCTCCCAGCAGGCCGTTCAGCACCTGCACAGCACACAGCGCTATCTGGATCAAACCCACGACCAGCAGGATGGCGAATAGAGAGAGATGCCAGGGCACCACGTTTTTTGGATCCGAACATTTATGCCACAGACTTCTGTCTCTCAGGTAGTCACTGAAAAAGAAGGTAAAAAAGAGACAAGTTCGGATCATGAGGTACTTTCAGCATGTGAAGAATGAATGGTGAGTGAGCATCAGAGTTAACAGCCTCATGCTACCTACCAGCAGACCAAACTGCTGCAAAGCTGTTTTTAATATTACTGAGCTGAATATCAGCCTCATTTAAGAGTTCAAGTGTAAAGGATGGACTGACCCCTAGCTGAACTTCTCCATGGTCATCTCTCCACTAAGAATGTGTAGTTCATTAAGCAGCTGATCCTGGATCTACCTAAAACTTGGCTTTAAACCTGGGGTGATCAAGCCTTTGTGGTAGCTGCCCTTTATCTGAGGAACAGCTTACCACTTCAAATGAGATCTGCCCATACTCATGAATGTTTTAAACTTTTGTTGAAGACTTTTGGCTTACCTCTCAAAATGAGAATATTTCTATCCCAGCATATTTTACTTTTAATGTTATGATGGATTGCTCATAGACCACTGTATGATGGGAAATCTCCAGATTGACTTGGCTTTGTTACTGAAGTTGATCAGCTCAATAGGATCTGGCTAGCAGTCTATTTGTCTTTCAGCTTGTTGTGACATTGAAACCCACATTTAAGCTGTGCTTCCTGCAGCAGCCTGGTTTAGTTCGGTTTGGTACATTTGCGATTATATGAGTTTCCAACGTCAAAAAAACCAATCTGAACTATTATACTTTATTCTGGCACTCTTTGGTGTGCTTTCAACAAGTGGCCCAATTTTGTTCAGAACAATTTGCCACAATTTGGGGTGCGCCAAATCCTGATCTTGCTTGCATTTCCACAACCAGTGATTTCCTGAACTGGTAGGTGGGGGTGTACACTGCATGGAGAATAGTAAAATCAGCTGAGTTATTGATCAACTGTTAAGCCTCACCCTTCAACACCAAGAGCCACTCACATTTCTTGCAGCTGCACAATGCACTCAAACATCTGACTCACGGACCTCCATAGTGTTAGAGACATTCGTGGCTTTTTTCTGTTATTATTCTGAACATGGTGGAGTCACTCCAAGACCCCAGGTAAAGCTGTAAGGTGAGGAGTGCAAACTCTGGGATGCTCTCCTTTTGTTGAAACTGATGGTACATCAAAGTTTTAGAGTAGTGGAGATATATTTTTTGAGTAATCCTTTCTTTTACATTTATGCCTGCCATTTTTTGAATGTTAAGCCACTTTTAACCCCTTTCCTGTTTTCTTACCCTATGATGCAACTTCTTTGCCGCTGTTTTGCCACTTTTAACCCATTGTTGCTGCTTTACCCCAATTGTGCCACT